>NC_079191.1:12932407-13232407 GCF_029499605.1 Hyla sarda
ATCTATCTATCTAGACTAAGAATAAGTCAGCCAGCACTTTAGTTGATACCAAACTATAATATGGACCTGGCCTACAGGTGCACGCTACTAGGCTAAATATACAGCAACAGAAGAATACAGCAGCACACTGCCAGCACAAGGATATAGATGAAACATGAACATGCAGATAAAACATGGAGACTATACAGCTATGGTGTAATAGATGCAAATGTGAAACTATGAAATAGTGAGGCACTTAGCTCGCAGATTTGTCTCCGCCGGCGGTCAAATAGCTTGGACCGTCCCACCGCGATAAGGTGGCCTCATTGGGACGGACCCTACACTGTATACCTGTATACCTACTCTGCAGGCCAGGTCCATATAATAGTTTGGTATCAACTTAGGTGCTGGCTGACTTATTCTTTGTCTGTATTGCACATACGGGGGAGGGGCTACCTCCATGTTGGCCTTGCACCCCACCCACCTCTATCAGGTGTGTATATAAGGTGTCTTGGATGTTCCAGACCCTGCCATGCTTACTGAACTGTTCACACAGAGGCATATACACAGTGTAGGGTCCGTCCCAATGAGGCCACCTTATCGCGGTGGGACGGTCCAAGCTATTTGACCGCCGGCGGAGACAAATTTGCGAGCTAAGTGCCTCACTATTTCATAGTTTCACATTTGCATCTATTACCCCATAGCTGTATATCTCTCCATGTTTTATCTGCATGTTCATGTTTTATCTATATCCTTGTGCTGGCAGTGTGCTGCTACATTCTTCTGTTGCTGTATATCTAACTATCTATCTATCTCATATCTATCTATCTATCTATCTATCTATCTCTCATATCTATCTATCTCATATCTATCTATCTATCTCATATCTATCTATCTCATATCTATCTATCTCATATCTATCTCATATCTATCTCTCATATCTATCTATCTATCTCATATCTATCTATCTCATATATATATATATCTATATCTATCTCATATCTATCTCTCATATCTATCTATCTATCTCATATCTATCTATCTCATATATATATATATATCTATATCTATCTCATATCTATCTATCTCATATATATCTATCTATCTCATATCTATCTATCTATCTATCTCATATCTATCTATCTATCTCATATCTATCTATCTATATATCTATCTATCTCATATCTATCCATCTATCTCATATATATTTATCTATCTCATATATATCTATCTCATATCTATCTATCTATCTATCTCATATCTATCTATCTATCTATCTATCTCATATCTATCTATCTCCTATCTATCTATCTCATATCTATCTATCTCATATCTATATCATATCTATCTATCTCATATCTATCTATCTCATATCTATCTATCTATCTATCTATCTATCTATCTATCTCATATCTATCTATCTATCTATCTATCTATCTATCTATCTCATATCTATCTATCTATCTATCTCATATCTATCTATCTCATATCTATCTATCTGTCTCATATCTATCTCATATCTATCTATCTATCTCATATCTATCTATCTCATATCTATCTATCTATCTCATATCTATCTATCTATCTCATATCTATCTATCTCATATCTATCTATCTCATATCTATCTATCTCATATCTATCTCATATCTATCTATCTCATATCTATCTATCTATCTATCTCATATCTATCTATCTATCTCATATCTATCTATCTATCTCATATCTATCTATCTGTCTCATATCTATCTCATATCTATCTATCTATCTATCTATCTCATATCTATCTATCTCATATCTATCTATCTCATATCTATCTATCTCATATCTATCTATCTATCTCATATCTATCTATCTCATATCTATCTATCTGTCTCATATCTATCTCATATCTATCTATCTATCTATCTATCTATCTCATATCTATCTATCTCATATCTATCTATCTATCTATCTATCTCATATCTATCTATCTATCTATCTCATATCTATCTATCTCATATCTATCTATCTCATATCTATCTATCTCATATCTATCTATCTATCTATCTCATATCTATCTATCTATCTATCTATCTCATATCTATCTATCTATATCATATCTATCTATCTCATATCTATCTATCTATCTATCTATCTATCTATCTATATCATATCTATCTATCTCATATCTGTCTATCTCATATCTATCTATCTATCTCATATCTATCTATCTCATATCTATATATCTCATATCTATCTCATATCTATCTATCTCATATCTATCTCATATCTATCTATCTCATATCTATCTCATATCTATCTATCTCATATCTATCTATCTCATATCTATCTATCTCATATCTATCTCATATCTATCTATCTCATATCTATCTCATATCTATCTATCTATCTCATATCTATCTATCTAATATCTATCTATCTATCTATCTATCTCATATCTATCTATCTATCTCATATCTATCTATCTATCTCATATATATTTATCTATCTATCTATCTATCTATCTATCTCATATCTATCTATCTATCTCATATCTATCTATCTCATATCTATCTATCTCATATCTATCTCATATCTATCTATCTCATATATATCTATCTCATATCTATCTCATATCTATCTATCTATCTCATATCTATCTATCTATCTATCTCATATCTATCTATCTATCTATCTCATATCTATCTATCTCATATCTATCTATCTATCTCATATCTATCTATCTATCTATCTATCTCATATCTATCTATCTATCTCATATCTATCTATCTATCTATCTATCTATCTCATATCTATCTATCTATCTATCTATCTCATATCTTTCTATCTCATATCTATCTCATATCTATCTATCTATCTATCTCATATCTATCTATCTCATATCTATCTCATATCTATCTATCTCATATCTATCTATCTATCTCATATCTATCTATCTATCTATCTCATATCTATCTATCTATATCATATCTATCTATCTCATATCTATCTACCTCATATCTATCTATCTATCAATATCTCATATCTATCTATCTATCTCATATCTATCTATCTCATATCTATCTCATATCTATCTATCTCATATCTATCTATCTCATATCTATCTATCTCATATCTATCTCATATCTATCTATCTCATATCTATCTCATATCTATCTCATATCTATCTATCTATCTCATATCTATCTAATATCTATCTATCTATCTCATATCTATCTATCTATCTCATATCTATCTATCTATCTCATATATATTTATCTATCTATCTCATATCTATCTATCTATCTCATATCTATCTATCTCATATCTATCTATCTCATATCTGTCTCATATCTATCTATCTCATATATATCTATCTCATAGCTATCTCATATCTATCTATCTATCTCATATCTATCTATCTATCTCATATCTATCTATCTATCTCATATCTATCTATCTCATATCTATCTATCTATCTCATATCTATCTATCTATCTCATATCTATCTATCTATCTCATATCTATCTATCTATCTATCTCATATCTATCTATCTATCTATCTCATATCTTTCTATCTCATATCTATCTCATATCTATCTATCTATCTATCTATCTCATATCTATCTATCTCATATCTATCTCATATCTATCTATCTCATATCTATCTATCTATCTCATATCTATCTATCTATCTATCTATCTATCTATCTCATATCTATCTATCTATATCATATCTATCTATCTCATATCTATCTACCTCATATCTATCTATCTATCAATATCTCATATCTATCTATCTATCTCATATCTATCTATCTCATATCTATCTCATATCTATCTATCTCATATCTATCTATCTCATATCTATCTCATATCTATCTATCTCATATCTATCTATCTAGACAAAGCAAAAATATAACTGCAGCACTCAAAGTGGCTTTATTCCATATCAAAATTACAGATGTAGCGTTCTACTGTCTATGCTTGAGGAAGGCTGCACCGGCAGCAGAAACGTTACATCTGTAATTTAGTTATGGAATAAAGCCACTTAATTTTTTTTTCACCTACTTTGAGTGCTGAAGTTATATTTTTGCTTTGTCTGTATTTTTTGGCCCCTGACCAGGGACAACAGACTGCCTGCACCAACTTATATTACTGATTTTTGGTGTGCTGCTCTTCTGCTATTTTTTTTCTGTCTATCTATCTCATATCTATCTATCTATCTATCTATCTCATATCTATCTATCTATCTATCTATCTCATATCTATCTCATATCTATCTATCTCATATCTATCTCATATCTATCTATCTCATATCTATCTATCTCATATCTATCTATCTATCGCATATCTATCTATCTCATATCTATCTATCTCATATCTATCTATCTCATATCTATCTCATATCTATCTATCTCATATCTATCTATCTCATATCTATCTCATATCTATCTATCTATCTATCTATCTAGACTAAGAATAAGTCAGCCAGCACTTTAGTTGATACCAAACTATAATATGGACCTGGCCTACAGGTGCACGCTACTAGGCTAAATATACAGCAACAGAAGAATACAGCAGCACACTGCCAGCACAAAGATATAGATGAAACATGAATATGCAGTAAAACATGGAGACTATACAGCTATGGTGTAATAGATGCAAATGTGAAACTATGAAATAGTGAGGCACTTAGCTCGCAGATTTGTCTCCGCCGGCGGTCAAATAGCTTGGACCGTCCCACCGCGATAAGGTAGCCTCATTGGGACGGACCCTACACTGTATACCTGTATACCTACTCTGTAGGCCAGGTCCATATAATAGTTTGGTATCAACTTAGGTGCTGGCTGACTTATTCTTTGTCTGTATTGCACATACGGGGGAGGGGCTACCTCCATGTTGGCCTTGCACCCCACCCACCTCTATCAGGTGTGTATATAAGGTGTCTTGGATGTTCCAGACCCTGCCATGCTTACTGAACTGTTCACACAGAGGCATATACACAGTGTAGGGTCCGTCCCAATGAGGCCACCTTATCGCGGTGGGACGGTCCAAGCTATTTGGACCGCCGGCGGAGACAAATTTGCGAGCTAAGTGCCTCACTATTTCATAGTTTCACATTTGCATCTATTACCCCATAGCTGTATAGTCTCCATGTTTTATCTGCATGTTCATGTTTCACCTATATCCTTGTGCTGGCAGTGTGCTGCTGCATTCTTCTGTTGCTGTATATCTAACTATCTATCTATCTCATATCTATCTATCTATCTATCTATCTATCTCTCATATCTATCTATCTCATATCTATCTATCTATCTCATATCTATCTATCTATCTCATATCTATCTATCTCATATCTATCTCATATCTATCTCATATCTATCTCATATCTATCTCATATCTATCTATCTCATATCTATCTATCTATCTATCTCATATCTATCTATCTCATATCTATCTATCTATCTCATATCTATCTTTCTCATTTCTATTTACAGTCATGGCCGTAAATGTTGGCACCCCTGAAATTTTTAAAGAAAATGAAGTATTTCTCACAGAAAAGGATTGCAGTAACACAGGTTTTGCTATACACATGTTTATTCCCTTTGTGTGTATTCGAACTAAACCAAAAAAAGGTGGAAAAAAGCAAATAGGACATAATGTCACCAAACTCCAAAAATGGTCTGGACAAAATTATTGGCACCCTTTCAAAATTGTGGATAAATCAGATTGTTTCCAGTATGTGATGCTCCTTTATACTCACCTGGGACAAGTAACAAGTGTGGGCAATATAACAATCACACCTGAAAGCAGATAAAAAGGAGAGAAGTTCACTTAGTCTCTGCATTGTGTGTCTGTGTGCCACACTAAGCATGGACAACAGAAAGAGGAGAAGAGAACTGTCTGAGGACTTGAGAACCAAAATTGTGGGAAATATCAACAATCTCAAGGTTACAAGTCCATCTCCAGAGATCTAGATTTGCCTTTGTCCACAGTGCGCAACATCATCAAGAAGTTTACAACCCATGGCCCTGTAGATAATCTTCCTGGGTGTGAACAGAAGAGAAAAATTGATGAAAAGTGTCAACGCAGGATAGTCCGGAAGGTGGATAAGCAGCCCCAAACAAGTTCCAAAGATATTCAAGCTGTCCTGCAGGCTCAGGGAGCATCAGTGTCAGCGCAAACTGTCCAATGACATTTAAATGAAATGAAATGCTATGGAGGAGACACAGGAGGACCCCACTATGGAGGAGACCCAGGAGGACCCCACCATGGAGGAGACCCAGGAGGACCCCACTATGGAGGAGACCCAGGAGGACCCCATTATGGAGGAGACCCAGGAGGACCCCACTATGGAGGAGACCCAGGAGGACCCCACTATGGAGGAGACCCAGGAGGACCCCATTATGGAGGAGACCCAGGAGGACCCCACTATGGAGGAGACCCAGGAGGACCCCACTATGGAGGAGACCCAGGAGGACCCCACTATGGAGGAGACCCAAGAGGACCCCACTATGGAGGAGACCCAGGAGGACCCCACTATGGAGGAGACCCAGGAGGACCCCACTATGCAGGAGACCCAGGAGGACCCCACTGCTGACACAGAGACATAAAAAGGACTACATTTTGCCAAAATGAACTTGAGTAACTAAAATCCTTCTGGGAAAATGTCTTGTGGACAGATGAGACCAAGATAGAGCTTTTTGGTAAAGCAAATCATTCTACGGTTTACCGAAAACAGAATGAGGCCTACAAAGAAAAGAACACAGTACCTACAGTGACATATGGGGGAGGTCAGTGATGTTTTGGGTTGTTTTGCTGCCTCTGGCACTGGGGGCCTTGAATGTGTACAAGACATCATGAAATCTGAGGATTACCAATGGATTTTGGGTCGCACTGTACAGCCCAGTGTCAGAAAGCTGGGTTTATGTCCGAGATCTTGGGTCTTCCAGCAGGACAATGACCCCAAACATACGTCAAAAAGCCCCAGAAATGGATGACAACAAAGCGCTGGAGAGTTCTGAAGTGTCAGCAATGAGTCCAGATCTAAATCCCATTGATCACCTGTGGAGAGATCTTATAATTACTGTTGGGAAAAGGCGCCTTCCAATAAGAGACCGGGAGCAGTTTGTATAGGAAGAGTGGTCCAACATTCCGGCTGAGAGGTGTAAGGAGCTTATTGATGGTTATAGGAAAAGACTGATTTCAATAATTGTTTCTAAAGGGTGTGCGACCAAATATTAAAGGGCTTATCCAGGAAAAATCTTTTTTCTATATATCAACTGGCTCCAGAAAGTTAAACAGATTTGTAAATTAAATAGGTAAAGAGAAGCAGTTCGGCACAGCTTAGTTTGTGATCCCTGGGTAGTAAGCACTATAGCGGCATAAACATAAGAAGCAGGTGGTGCTCTGAGCATAAAGAAGATAAATCCAAATAAGAAAAAGTTGTCCACTCACCGGTCTTCTTGTTTCAGCAAATTTCTTTTATTAAGCACATACAACCGTGTTGCCCAGGGAGAAGACATAGATGGTAACGGGCGGGGGGGGGGGGGGGGGGGGCACCACTAAGAGGCGACAACGCTGTTTCGCACTAAATAAGCGCTTCAACTGGCTAGTTTAGAAGCAAATCCCCATAGCAAACCTCTTCTACTCTGTGCAGTTCCCGAGACAAGCAGAGATGTCAGCAGAGAGCACTGTTGCCAGACAGAAAAGAACAACTCAACTTCAGCAGCTGATAATTATTGAAAGGAATAAGATTTCTAAATATAAGTAATTTACAAATCTGTTTAACTTTCTGGAACCAGTTGATATAAAAAAAAAAAAAAGTTTTTCCTGGAATACCCCTTTAACCCCTTAAGGACCAAGGAAGTACCGATGCATCCTTGGTCCTGCTCTCATGATATAACGCGGGGTTACACAGTAACCCCGCGTCATATCACGGCGGGCCCGGCATCATAGTGAAGCCGGGACCCGCCTCTAATAGCGCGCAGCGCCGATCGCGGCGCCGCGCGCTATTAACCCTTTAGCCGCGCGCTCAGAGCTGAGCCGCGCGGTTAAAAGTGAAAGTGAAAGTTGCTGGCTAGCTCAGTCGGGCTGTTCGGGTTAGCCGCGGCTAATCGTGGCATCCCGACAGCTGACAGGACAGCGGGAGGGCCCCTTCCTGCCTCCTCGCTGTCCGATCGCCGAATGACAGCTCAGTGCCTGAGATCCAGGCATGAGCAGTCATGCGGCAGAATCGTTGATCACTGGTTTCTTATGAGAAACCAGTGATCAACATAGAAGATCAGTGTGTGCAGTGTTATAGATCCCTATGGGATAACAATGATCAGTATAAGAGATCAGTGTGTGCAGTGTTATAGGTCCCTATGGGATAACAATGATCAGTGTGTGCAGTGTTATAGGTCCTTATGGGGTAACAATGATCAGTATAAGAGATCAGTGTGTGCAGTGTTATAGGTCCCTATGGGATAACAATGATCAGTATAAGAGATCAGTGTGTGCAGTGTTATAGGTCCCTATGGGATAACAATGATCAGTATAAGAGATCAGTGTGTGCAGTGTTATAGGTCCCTATGGGATAACAATGATCAGTAGAAGAGATCAGTGTGTGCAGTGTTATAGGTCCCTATGGGATAACAATGACCAGTGTGTGCAGTGTTATAGGTCCCTATGGGATAACAATGATCAGTATAAGAGATCAGTGTGTGCAGTGTTATAGGTCCCTATGGGATAACAATGATCAGTGTGCGCAGTGTTATAGGTCCCTATGGGATAACAATGATCAGTATAAGAGATCAGTGTGTGCGGTGTTATAGGTCCCTATGGGATAACAATAATCAGTATAAGAGATCAGTGTGTGCAGTGTTATAGGTCCCTATGGGATAACAATGATCAGTATAAGAGATCAGTGTGTGCAGTGTTATAGGTCCCTATGGGATAACAATGATCAGTATAAGAGATCAGTGTGTGCAGTGTTATAGGTCCCAATGGGATAACAATGATCAGTATAAGAGATCAGTGTGTGCAGTGTTATAGGTCCCTATGGGATAACAATGATCAGTATAAGAGATCAGTGTGTGCAGTGTTATAGGTCCCTATGGGATAACAATGATCAGTATAAGAGATCAGTGTGTGCAGTGTTATAGGTCCCTATGGGATAACAATGATCAGTATAAGAGATCAGTGTGTGCAGTGTTATAGGTCCCTATGGGATAACAATGATCAGTATAAGAGATCAGTGTGTGCATTGTTATAGGTCCCTATGGGACCTATAACACTGCACAAAAAAGTGGGGAAAAAAAGTGAATAAAGATCCTTTAACTCCTCCCCTATTAAAAGTTTGAATCACCCCCCTTTTCCAATAAAAAAAAAAACACAGTGTAAATAAAAATAAACATATGTGGTATCACCGCGTTCGGAAATGTCCGAATTATAAAAATATATCATTAATAAACCGCTCGGTCAATGCCGTGCGCGCAAAAAAATTCCAAAGTCTAAAATAGTGCATTTTTGGTCACTTTTTATATCATGAAAAAATGAATAAAAAGCGATCAATAAGTCCTATCAATGCAAAAATGGTACTGCTAAAAACTTCAGATCACGGTGCAAAAAATGAGTCCTCATACCGCCCCATACACGGAAAAATAAAAAAGTTATAGGGGTCAGAAGATGACAATTTTAAACGTATAAATTTTCCTGCATGTAGTTATGATTTTTTCCAGAAGTGCGACAAAATCAAACCTATATAAGTAGGGTATCATTTTAATCGTATGGACCTACAGAATAATGATAAGGTGTCATTTTTACCAAAAAATGTACTACGTAGAAACGGAAGCCCCCAAAATTTACAAAACAGCATTTTTTTTTTCAATTTTGTCACACAATGATTTTTTTTTCCGTTTCACCGTAGATTTTTGGGCAAAATGACTGATATCATTACAAAGTAGAATTGGTGGCGCAAAAAATAAGCCATCATATGGATTTTTAGGTGCAAAATTGAAAGAGTTACAATTTTTTAAAGGCAAGGAGCAAAAAACGAAAATGCAAAAACGGAAAAGCCCCCGATCCTTAAGGGGTTAAGTTAAGGGCACCAATAATTTTGTCCAGCCCATTTTTGGAGTTTGGTGACATTATGTCCAATTTGCTTTTTTCCTCCTTTTTTTGGTTTAGTTCCAATACACACAAAGGGAATAAACATGTGTATAGCAAAATATGTATTACTGCAATCCTTTTCTGTGAGAAATTCTTCATTGTCTTTAAAAATTTCAGGGGGGCCAACATTTACGGCCATGACTGTATCTATCTAACTATCTATCTATCTATCTATATATATATATATTCTATCTATCTATTTATCTATCTTTCTGTCTATCTATCTCTCTCATATCTATCTATCTCATATCTATCTATCTCATATCTATCTATCTATCTATCTCATATGTATCTATCTCATATCTATCTATCTCATATCTATCTATCTATCTCCTATCTATCTATCTATCTCATATCTATCTATCTCATATCTATCTATCTCATATCTATCTATCTATCTATCTATCTCCTATCTATCTATCTATCTCCTATCTATCTATATATCTATCTATCTCATATCTATCTCATATCTATCTATCTCATATCTATCTATCTATCTAATGCAAATAAAAACGGCACAACCAAAATCCAGAGTAAAAAAGAGATTCGGGGTGCCCGCATATCTGGAACCTGGGTCCTCCGGTTCCTCAATCCAGATAAAGCAAATACGATGCAGCACTCCACAAGTAGCAAAGAAGGTGGTTTTATTCCATCATGTGCATAGACAACGTTTCACCAGTCTCACACTGGCTTTTTCAAGTTTGCTTTATCTATCTATCTATCTATCTATCTATCTATCTATCTATCTATCTATCTATCTCTCTCATATCTATCTATCTCTCTCATATCTATCTATCTCTCTCATATCTATCTATCTATCTATCTCATATCTATCTAGCTATCTATCTAACTATCTCATATCTATGTATCTATCTATCTATCATCTATCTATCCCCTATCTATCTATCTATCTATCTATCCATCTCATATCTATCTATCTATCTCATATCTATCTATCTGATATCTATCTATCTATCCATCTCATATCTATCTATCTATCTATCTATCTATCTATCTATCTCCTATCCATCTCATATCTATCTATCTATCTATCTATCTATCTATCTCCTATCTATCTCATATCTATCTCTCTCATATCTATCTATCTATCTCATATCTATCTATCTATCTCATATCTATCTATCTCATATCTATCATCTATCTATCTCATATTTATCTATCTCATACGTATCTATCTATCTATATAAATTGAAAGGAGAGCAGCAGCCGAACAAAACAGGAATTGGTGCACGCAGAGTCCAGACCGGGGTCAGGGATCCATATATAAACAAAAATTGGAAATATTCCGCAGCACACTGAATGATAAAATCCCCCCAAAAAAGTTTTATTCCATCACAGTGAGGGTGTCCAGAACAACGTTTCATCCAGCTCCCTGGTCTTTTTCAAGCTCAGTATACAATGTGCACATCACACAATTTATAAGGGTATTCATCAAGTACCAGGAAAAGTGTCAATAAATTCATAACATCAAATACAATGTGTAAAAAAAATCAATACATTAAAAACAATCATATAGATCAATATCAAATAGTGAAAATATGCAAATAAATACAAAATCAATTCCAAAGTGTAAATAAGTGCTATACAGTGCAAACCAACACCATAATAGGTGTCTGATTATATAAATCAGACACCTGTGTGCAGAATAAAAACAAAGCAGTTGCTAGGGGAAGCTCACTCACCCGGACGAAATCTGGCTTGTAAACAAAGAAAATGCGCATGCGCGGCGTGTCTATCCGCCGTTCATAGCGCGAGACTAAAAGCAACTTCCTGTCGCTGTCTATGGACGTGATCAAAGCGCGTCGGTTAGCATGGCAACGCGTCACCAGACATCAGCGCATGCGCAACGGACACCAAACTCCGAGACTAAGTCCCAACAGGAGACATCCGTCGCGCAAGCGCAGAGAACCTGGTACGTCACTGTTACGCCGAGCGCTCCGGGTCACTGCTCCACCCATGAAGAGAGGTCTCGCCGCAGAGATAAAAATTTATGTCTTTACTGCGCTAGTACCGAACATTTCCTAGTGGATTGCCCTATTCGTCCTCCACGTCTGGGAAACGCACGCACCCAGCTCACGTGGGAGTGGCGTCTCTTGGTGTGAAGTCTGCTTCTCCACGTCTCACTGTGCCCATGCGGATTTCTCCTTCTGCCAACTCCTCCTTCTCAGCTGTGGCCTTCTTGGACTCTTGGAAATTTTATTTTGGCCTCTTTTGTTAATAGGTTCAACATCCCTGTGACCCGTCTCGCCAAGCCGCTCTACATTTCCTCGGTCACCGGAGTAAAATTGGACTGCACTGTGCGTTACCGCACAGAACCCCTGCTTATGAGCATTGGACTGCATCACGAAAAAATTGAATTTTTTGTTCTGCCCAACTGCACCTCTGAAGTCCTCCTCTGTCTGCCATGGCTCCAACGCCACTCTCCTACCCTTGACTGGACCACCGTGGAGATCGGGAGCTGGGGTGCTTCTTGCCACAAAAAATGCCTCACGTCTGCTCCCAGTCCCGTCAGTCAAACCTCAGTGACTCCTCCTATACCAGGTCTCCCCAAGGCCTATCAGGACTATGCCGATGTTTTTTGCAAAAAACGAGCAGAGATTTTGCCTCCTCATAGCCCCCTTCCTGGAAACACTCTGCCCAGTGGCAACCTTCACCCTCTGCCCCCCCTCCCCATTCCCACTTCTTCTGGACTGCCTGCCATTGATGAATTTACCCAGGACTTCTCTGTCTTCCAGAAAGAAACTCAAGAGTCGCTCCCAATGGCCTCGTCTCATGTGAAGTGACAGGCAGACAAAAAGAGGGGGAGACCAAAGGGGGGGGTACTGTTACACTGAGCGCTCCGGGTCCCTGCTCCTCCCGGGAGCGCTCGCGGCGTTGCCCTCTCTGCAGCGCCCGGTCAGACCCGCTGACCGGGACCGCTGCACTGACACTGCCGGCGGGGATGCGATTCGCATAGCGGGACGCGCCCGCTCACCAATAGCATCCTAAGATACTCACCTGTCCGGTCCCCGGCTGTCACGTCCTGGCGCGCGCGGCTCCGCTCCTTAGGGCGCGCACGCGCCAGCTCTCTAAGATTTAAAGGGCCAGTGCACCAATGATTGGTGCCTGGCCCAAATCAGTCTAATTAGCTTCCACCTGCTCCAGGCCTATATTACCTCACTTCCCCTTCCCTGCATTGCCGGATCTTGTTGCCCTTGTACCTTGAGAAAGTGTTACCAGTGTTTGCCATACCAGTGTTTCCCGACCTTCTGCTATCACCATTGACTACGAATCTTGCCGCCTGCCCCGACCTTCTGCTACGTCTGACCTTGTCTCTGCTTAGTCCTTCTGTCCCAAGCCTTCTCAGCAGTCAGCGAGGTTGAGCCGTTGCCGGTGGATACGACCTGGTTGCTTCCGCCGCAGCAAGACCATCCCGCTTTGCGGCGGGCTCTGGTGATTACCAGTAGCAACCTAGAACCGATCCACCGGTACGGTCCACGCCAATCCCTCGCTGACACAGAGGATCCACATCCAGCCTGCCGAATCCTAACAGTCACACACATGAACAGATAGAGATCTCAAATGGGAGTAATGCAGCCTCAATGATTAAACTAAATTAAATCACAAAAAGAAATAGAAAATAAAAATATAATAAAGAACATTTGTAAATGTATAATGTATATAAAAAAATAGAAAGTAAAAAAGAATAAAATGAAATAAATAAATAAAGAGTATTTTGCAGTCCAAGGGTGTCATAAAATCGCTCAGAGTGGTGATACCACAGCCTGGCAAAACCTGGGTTGGATGTTGGCATACGTCCATCAGCACACCTCTGTGACAGATGGCACACACCATTGGGTCCATGTCCCATCTCACCCAATTTCTTGGCTGATGATAAGGACATGTCCCCATTTGCACCTCCCAGTGGACCCTCCAGTCACATTATGCCCAGGTACCCAAACACTAAAGGCCCTATTGCACTGGGCCAAAATTAGTTTTCCCTTCTACGGACCAATAGGGACTGAGTAATAAGATGAACAAATAAAAAAATAAAAAATAAATAAATAATAAAGAAAAAAAATTGGTAAAGAGAAAATTGAAAAATTAAATAATAAAAATAAATATAATTGAGGCTCTCCCATATATGTATACTGCCGCCCCTGCTTATAGTGCGATCACAGACAACTCCATCACAGAATCAGATTAAACAATTTGATATAGTCCGGTGAGTAGAGAACATCCTCCCATCCACATACTGCAAAAAGAGCAAGAAATAAGAGTTACTAATAAATCAATGTTTATACATCAAACATTACGTATACTGAGTATACAGATGCAGACAAATCAAAGACAAAGGGAAAAGAACCGAGACACAACCCCCTACCTACCAACAATCCTTGATGACACCTTGAATTCTACATTTAAGCCACCTGGCCTAAGTGTGCCCAAAACGAAGATCCATTTTAATTCTTTTCTTTTGAGTAATCCCTGTCTATCACCACCTCTCCCCAGAGGAGTAACATGGTCGATGATCATAAATTTCAGATCACCCTCACCATGTCCCGCCTCTGAGAAGTGCTTAGGCACAGGTAGATCGTTCTTGTGTTTTCTGATGGTGT
This sequence comes from Hyla sarda, assembly GCF_029499605.1. Lineage (NCBI taxonomy): Eukaryota > Metazoa > Chordata > Amphibia > Anura > Hylidae > Hyla > Hyla sarda. Next base: position 12,947,141 of record NC_079191.1, read on the forward strand.
ATCTATGTTGATTTAATCTCGTCTTCATGTCCCATGTGGTCTCCCCAACATATAGGAGACCACATGGGCACCACAGTACATAGATCACATAAGAAGAATTGCAATTTAGATAGAAATTGATAGGGTACTCAGTTCCCAGATTGGGATGTACAAATTTATCACCTTTTTGCATATATTTACAATTAATGCAGTTCATGCAGGGAAAACAACCCTTCTTCTCTGATATAAAAAAAAGTTTGTCTATAGCCTTTCTTTTGTGACAAGTCAGCACGTACCAATTTATCTCTTAAGCTTGTAGCTCTTCTGTATGACTCATAAAAATATTTGCATGCGTAGGGGCCACATTACTGCCCATTGCAGTACCCTGAAGTTGCAAATAAAAAGTACCATCAAAAAGAAAATAGTTGTTCTCAAGCACCAGCACATTGCACCAGCACCAGCACATGTGGCCCCGACGCATGCAAATATTTTTATGAGTTTTTTTGAGGAACAACATGTCTATGTATCCCACCACTCCAGGTTTATTCTGGAGTGGTGGCGATACATAGATGATATTTTTCTGGTTTGGACGGGGGACATTGACACACTTTTGTCTTTTCAGGCCTACCTCAACGGTAGAAAAAGAGACATACAATTTACCTTGACTTACTCCACTAGTTCTATCAGTTTTCTTGACGTACTCGTGACATTGGAAGGTGATCGCCTGACCACTGATCTATTTGTTAAGGACACGGACCGGAACACTCTTTTAAGGTATGATAGCTGCCATCCCCGACCGATGGTGAACTCCTTGCCCTTCAGTCAGATGCTGAGGGCAAGGAGGATCACAGATACATCTGACAAGCTAGATAGAGCGTTAGATCGAATGACTGACAACTTTAGGGACAGAAGTCATCCAATGCAGCTCATACAAAGACAGCGTGCCAGAGTAATGACTGACAGTTCACAACAGACTGACAGAAGACAGACGGAGAGACTATTTTTTGTTAGCACATATAATGACTCTTCCCCTGAAATAGGTAAAATATTACGAAAACATTGGCATCTCTTTTCAGGTCTGGGACACATTCCAGAATTTTTGCAACCACCGTTAATGTCATACAGAAGAGCCACAAGCTTAAGAGATAAATTGGTACGTGCAGATGTGTCACTAAAGAAAGGATAGAGACAAACTTTTATATCAGAGAAGAAGGGTTGTTTTCCCTGCAGGAATTGCATTAATTGTAAATATATGCAAAAAGGTGATAAATTTGTACATCCCAATTTGGGAACTGAGCACCCTATCAATTTCTATCTAAATTGCAATTCTTTATATGTGATCTATGTACTGTGGTGCCCATGTGGTCTCCTATATGTTGGGGAGACCACATGGGACATGAAGACGAGATTAAATCAACATAGATACACCATCAGAAAACACAAGGACGATCTACCTGTGGCTAAGCACTTCTCAGAGGCGGGACATGGTGAGGGTGATCTGAAATTTATGATCATTGACCATGTTACTCCTCTGGGGAGAGGTGGTGATAGGGGGGGGGGTGACGGACTGACTCCGCCAAAAGTGACTTCTCCTTCCGGATGACAAGCCCCAGCATATCACAGGCAATATCCCCAGGCAGAACTAGAGATTATTGCATCCTTGTACCCAAAAGAACCAGGCAACACCAGTCTTCAGGTATAAAATCAGAACTCTTTATTGTGGAACAAGTGTCTTCCTTTATAGGAAGGACATCACAGGGGGAAGGGTCAGTAAAGAAAATACAGGTCACAGCGAGTCTGGGAGATAATCCAATAAAAATAGCTCTCCCTATACAGTGCCTTGAGTGCAAAAGGTGGAGGTGTGCAGAAGTCGGACTGTGTGCAAAAGGGAGAAGCATGTGTAGAATTAGTGCATTGTACAAAAGGTGAACCGTGTGCAAAATGTGGATCGTGTGCAAAAGGTGTATTGTGTAAAGGAGGTGGACAGTGTGCAAAAAGGTGTATTGTGCACAGAAAGTGGACCGTGTGCAGAAAGTGTATGAAAACAGTAAATAAAAGTATTTTAACTCTGAGCTTTATGTCACTGGACAACATCAACTGAGGGGTACAAATAGTGATGTCCTAAAGTCCATCCAAGTAGGTAGGGTGACTCTAGGATCGGTCACAGGGGGGTTATATGTAAAATGCGCCGTCCAGGCTTCTTGATGTAAACTGCAGAACATTCTCCTGGAGGGGCAGATAAGTCAAGATATTAGAGGAAATGGGGAACATTTATCAGCCTGTCCGATTCTTTATCGTGTGCCGTGTTGTAGATTCATTGCTATTCACACATTCCTATTTCTTTTCATGTATTTTCTAGGGCAAATAACCTTCATCTGTTACATGTCGATTCATGGAGCGTAGAACACAAGATTCCATTACGCCTTTACAAGCGCGGCTGCCGGTCCTGGAGTTATTGCTGATAAAACTGCAACATCTGTAGAATTCACATCAACCATGAAGATCGCAGAACGGGACGACGGCGAAACGTGACATTAAAAAGCGAAGAATTCTGAAGTTGGTGCAAATTGCTCATTTATTGGGCTGCCTTTTAAATTTCAACGTCACATATGTTCTGTCTATTAAAGAAGATATCTCATGGAAAAAACGTATCCCCTATCTGCAGGATATGGGATACGTTTTAGATCACAGGGGGTCCGAGCACTGAGGGACCCCTGCAATCATCTGTATGGTGCCCCGCCTCTCCCCTGGAACGGCACGTCACGACCCCCGCCCGAAGTGGGGAACATCACGCTCCCTCCATATGTCTCTATGGGAAAGTCATTCGGCTATATTCGGCTCTCCCATAGAGATATATGGAGGGGCCCTCGCTTCGGGCAGGGGTCGTGACTTGCTGCTCCAGGGAGAGTCGGGGCTCCATACAGGAGATCGCTGGGATAGGGGATACGTTTTTTCCATGAGACATCTCCTTTAAAGGAGAATTTTTTTTATTTTATCATCAATGTCAGGCCCAGGGCCTGATTATTAAATCCTATATGTGTATTATAATTATATCTGTGTATAAACTAAGACCTGGGGGTGAGAGGTCATTCAGACTGTGGGTTTGTGTATTGCATTTTATTGGGGGTCTGGCTGTTTGTTTACATCTCCTTTGAAGTCAAGGGCTCTTTTGAAGCAGCAGGATGTAAGGTGCACTCTGGTCCCATCATATAATCAAACAGATAAGGGGGCCAGGAAGAGAGAAGACCCCCTGGTGGGATCAGAGGGGAGGGGGGAATGGAGTTTCCCTCCCAAGAAAGCAGATATGATATTTAAACAATGCTAGACTAAAAGTTGGGTGTTCAAGGCTGTGCCATAAGCTGACAAGACCATCCTAAGAACAGCTGGAACTCACTCTCATGGTCTGCTATATCATCATGCTGTAAGAACTTCATTTTTGTTTTCTGAATTTGCCTTGCTAAACTCTTTTATATATTGTTATACCTGTATGTCATTTGTTCCTGTATTTTTATATAGTCAGCACTGTGATACCTTTTATCAGATTAAATGTTTAATTAATCAGCTCTGGTCTTTGATCTCTAAATATATGAGCTCACCTTTCTGAAGGAGGCTCTGGTAAAACACGTTTATCTAAGGGTTAATTTGGTGACTTGCTGGGACTAGTAGTGGATACCCAGAGGTCTGGTGGCCTTAACCCTTGCACCATCACACTCTCTCTAGCGTCTTAGCTGGACTGATAGGGTGTGATCGTGACAACTGGTGGCAGCGGTGGGATATATTTAGAGATTTTTAGTGCTTGCTGGATTTTACCTGTAAGGAAATCTTAGCACTAAAAAGAAATTGCATACATATTCTTGTGTGTAAATTCCAAAGACAGAGCTCAGTGCTGGTTTAAAAGACATACAAAAAGAGTGCAAGACAGTTCTGCCCTCCCATCGCCGCAGAAAGAGAGGCCCAGCGAAGGCATGAACTGGAGGTTCTGAGGCTGAGAGGGGATGCTTTATCCGCACGGAGTGATGTGCAGGATCAAGGAGACCACAAACCCCGCTTGGAACATTTCCCCATGTTGGAGAAAGATGGTGATCTGGATGTGTTCCTGAGGGGATTTGAAAAGGTTTGCCGGCAGTTCCATCTACCTAAGGAACAGTGGGGATGATATCTAACCCCACGGCTGCGAGGGAAAGCTCTGGATGTGTTTGCTTCGCTTCCCTCTGAGAGTGACCAGGACTATGAGGCAATAAAATCTGCCCTGCTAAAAAGTTTTAATCTGACTCCAAAGGCTTATCGGAAAAGATTTAGAACTTTGCAACAAAGCGCCACAGAAGCTGCACTCAACATGCAGGTCAGCTAAGGACTGCATTCAGGCAATGGACTGGGGGGCCTACAAGTCACTACCTATGAAGCCCTGGAGGACTTGATGGTCCTGGATCAGTTTCTCCAAACACAGAGTTTTGAAGCCAGAGAGTGGATTTTGGACCGCAAGCCCAAGACAGCCATGGAAGCAGCAGAACTAGGAGATGACTTTGCCAACAACCGGGCGCCAGCAGGAAAGCATGGATCTGCACAAGCTGGAGCAAGTACCTGGAGGGGAGCCACACAACCACAAAGCACCACCAGGTCAGCCGGGAAATTCTTGCCATCATTCCCAAAAGCAACAGGAGCCACATTGGGTCAGGGGGACACCCGCTGATGTTACAGATGCAACAATATTGGGCACCTGAGTGCCACTTGCCCAAAAAAAAAAGGATTCTCCACCAGTAGCTGGAGGACACACAGCCATTCTTCTGGTGTCCGGAGCGGTGGAGAAAAGAGCGGATAACCTGCAGAGTGTAACTGTGGGTGACCGGGTCACAGTGGGTTTGCGAGATTCCAGAGCCTCCTTTACCTTGGTGCGGCCTGAAGTGGTGGATACAGAGGACATCATCCCTGGAAGAAACATGGCTTTAAAAGGAATTGGAGGTGTGCGGCCTGCTGTGCCCATGGCCCGTGTGTACCTGGATTGGGGTACAGGCAAAGGTTTGCGGGAGGTGGGGGTCTCGGAGGACATCCCTGTTAATGTTCTGCTGGGGAATGATTTGGGTCGGAAGCTCTGTCATTATGCTCCAGAGGACAATACCTGCACACCGGATGGGCTAGGAGAGAGCCCTGTTCATTCTGAGGTACTGTGCGAGACTTTGGGAGACACTGCGAAATGTGGTAACTGGGAGGGGGTGCAGGGGATTGATAATTGTTTACCTGTGACTGAACCAGTAATGTTTTCCAAAAGTGGAATGGGGTGTATTGTAAAATGTGGTGACAATGAATTGCCAATGCCAAAACCTAGTGGAGATGGGCTAGGGGGGGGGGGGGGGTTGGTGTGCCCCTGGTGACATGTAAGGATGAGGGACCAGCAGTGAGTGATATGTCCCAATCCTGTGAGCCTAAGGAGGAGGAGGGAAGGAGTGATAGCCCTGTGTATGATGCCTGTATTGTTATGTCTGGAACTGAGGGGGAGGAAGGTAAACCCCAGGGAGGCATACCAATGGTGGCAGTGGTAACGCGTCAGCAGCATGCCAGGGCTGCAGCTTTAAAAGGAAGTGAGGATGGTGATGCAACGGGCAAGCTGTGTGACTTGCAAGCCCCGGCATAGGAAGGTGGAGATGCTAGTTCACCTGGGGGAAATGTGCTCCCTGATACCACGAGATGGGGGTAGGGAAATGAGCATTTCCGGGAAGCTCTGCGCAGTGACCCTTCCCTTGAAGGGCTGAGACAACGTGCTGAACATACAGGTGTTGACACAGATGGGCATCGGGTATATTGGGTAAATGATATCTTGTAATGCGAGTCCCTTTCCAAAGGCATGCTAGGGGCCCAGGAGAGAGAAAGGCAGTTAGTGGTTCCTAGGCAGTACAGGAAAGAGCTGCTGAGGTTGGCCCATGAGACCCCCCTGGCAGGACATTTGGGAGTGGCCAAGACAAAGTCTAGGTTGGCACACAATTTCTACTGGCCGGGTATGGGTACTGCTGTTGCCAATTATTGTAGATCTTGTTGGGTCTGCCAGAGGGTGGGTAAGTCTGGGGATGTTACTCGTGTTCCCCTACCAGTCATATCTGTACCCTTTGAACAAGTGGCAGTGGATATTGTGGTACCTCTAGCTATACCCAACAGCACAGGGAAACAATTTATTCTTACTGTGGTAGATTATGCAATTAGGTACCCTGAGGCTGTTGCCTTATCCTCTGACCGGGCAGATAAGGTGGCAGATGCTCTGATCAGTATTTTCTGCAGGGTAGGGTTCCCCAGAGAAATGCTCACTGATAAGGGCACACAGTTCATGTCCAATCTCATGCAAAGTCTCTGTAAAAAGGTGAATGTACAGCACTTGGTAGCAAGCCCATACCACCCCCAAACAAATGGTCTCTGCCAGAGGTTCAATGGGACCTTGAAACAAATACCAAAAACATTTGTAGAATCGGAGGGCAGAGACTGGGAAAGTATTTACCCCATCTGTTATTTGCTTACAGGGAGGTACCCCAAGAGTCTACAGAGTTCTCGCCCTTTGAGTTATTGTATGGTCGCAAAGTGCGGGGACCCCGAGATTTAGTTAGGGAAGAATGGGAAGGGGGGCTACCTGCCCCTGAGACTTCTGTGGTGGAGTATGTTCTGAGATTCCGGGACAGGATGCAGGCACTGACTGGGCTGGTACAGGACAACCTCACAGCAGCACAGTCCAGGCAGAAGTACTGGTATGATCACAATGCAAAGGACCGGGTCTATGAAGTGGGACAGACGGTAATGGTTCTGAACCCCATCAGGCAGAATAAGTTGCAGGCGGCCTGGGAGGGTCCCTTTACCATTTTACGGTGCCTAGAACCCACCACGTATGTGTGGTGTCCCAGTACCGCATTTCATACGGTACTTATTTATCTATGGGTCCCCGTAGCCAGAGTCCCTAGGACTTAGTAATCTCTGTTAGTCAGTCCGCCCCTAGTCGCCTCTATTATAGTATATAGTTTTCTAATTTTTCCATAGAATAATGTATATAGTATTAGTTCTGTATATAAATGGTTAATTACCTGTTTCTATTAGCGTTGCAGGACCTGCGGGTCATATGACAAGGTGAACTCTATGGTTTTAGCTTAAGGATCTTTAGAGGCCCTCTTACGTCAGTAATCCCATCACACCATGTACTGGTGAATGGCAGACGTTCGGACCAATCAGAATCGCCACGCCCCCTGCCCATATAAGGGAGCGGCGGCCATCTTCTTGATCTCTTTCTTCTGGCTCTTGATGAGACCTATATCTCAGTAATCGCAGTGAGTTAGGCCTGAGCCTTGCAGCAACGGCTGAATGATCTAAATTATAGAGTGTGTCATCACCTAACCACTCTGCAGTATCACCGGACCCAATATTTCCCCTAAATCCGGATGGATCTGCACATCACTCCCTAAATTCAGAGACTACAAGTTTAATGCAAAGTCCGCAACTTCTGCCAGTCGCTAAGCAACCTAAGAACTGTTATATGAGACTGTTACTACGCATTGGATATTGCAAGCACTGCAGTAAAGTTATTCAAGTTCAGGTTAAATCTGCTTGTGGACCTTCAGTCATTTCGTTGCACCTGTCGCTTCTGGGAAGGGCGGCGATAGGCCGGAACATAGATTCAGCATACAAGCCCTCACCTTGGCGTCACGAGTGACAGGGTTAATAATAACCCCTCATATATCAACATCATACCATCCCTACCATACACCCCCGGATTGCTACCACATATGTAGTAGCCCTTGATGAGAAAGGTCAGAGGCAGAGACAGTACCACATTAATATGCTGAAGGCATACTATGACCCTGAGGAGGTGGTACTCAGTGTATGTAGTGCACCAGAGGAAGTGCTGGGTAGTGAGCCCTTACTTGATCTAGTGGAGGAAGCTAAGAGCCAGGGATCCCTTCAGGATGTGGAGATCAATCCACAGCTCTCAGATGAAAGGAGGAGGCAGCTTAATCAGGTACTAGGCCGCTTCAGTGCCACCTTTACTGGGAGGCCCGGGCGAACTACTCTAGCCACCCACCATGTTGATACGGGGGCCCAGCCACCACTAAGACAGGTAGCCTACCGGGTATCCCCAGAGGTAAAATCCCATATACAGAAGGAGATTGAGGACATCTTAGAGCTAGAGGTAATTAAGAAGTCAAAAAGCCCCTGGGCCTCCCCAGTGGTGCTGGTGCCCAAAAAAGACAAATCCACTAGGTTCTGTGTGGATTACCGAAGGTTAAATGCTGTGACTACCTTTTGATGCTTACCCTTTGCCCAGAATAGATGAACTACTTGATCAGCTAGCAGGTTCCCAATATGTGACTATCATGGATTTAAGCCGAGGGTACTGGCAGATCCCTATGACCCCAGAGGCCCAGGAGTGGTCAGCCTTTATCACTCCCTTTGGGTTGTTTGAGTGCTGTGTCATGCCTTTTGGGATGAAAAATGCCCCAGCCACTTTCCAACGACTGGTTGATCAGCTGCTAGAGGGCCACAGGGAATACGCCGTGGCATACTTAGATGATATTGCCATATTCAGTAACACCTGGGAGGAGCACCTGAGTGACCTGGGCAAGGTGGTAAAGCAAATAGCTGAGACAGGGCTTACCATAAAACCCGAAAAGTGTCAAGTTGGCATGACAGAAGTGCAGTATTTGGGGCATAGAGTAGGAGGAGGGTCCCTACGCCCTGAGCCCAGTAAGGTGGAGTCTATTATGGCTTGGCCAATTCCTAAGACCAAAAAACAGGTCATGTCCTTTTTGGGGACTGCAAGGTATTATCGTAGATTTGTCCCAGATTATAGTAAGATAGCAAAACCTCTCACAAACTTGACAAAAAAGAAGGTGTCAAAGCAAATTACCTGAACTGAGGATTGTGATAAGTCCTTCATTGCCCTCAAGACTGCATTGTCCAACTCTCCGGTCCTCCAGGCCCCAGATTTCAGTAGGAGGTTTGTGGTACAAACAGATGCTTCCAATTTTGGTCTGGGGGCTGTTCTTAGCCAAGTAAACTCCAATGGAGAAGAACACCCCATTCTCTACCTGAGTAGGAAGCTATTGCCTAGAGAAGTGGCCTATGCGGTCATAGAGAAGGAATGTCTAGCTGTGGTCTGGGCTTTGCAAAAATTACAGCCATACCTGTACGGCAGGGATTTTACTGTCATAACTGATCACAACCCTCTACATTGGTTGGACAGAGTGTCAGGTAACAATGGCAAACTGCTTCGCTGGAGTCTTATCCTCCAACAATATAATTTCACTGTCCAACACAGGAAAGGAAGCCTGCATCAAAATGCAGATGGATTATTGCGTCAGGGGGAAATAGATGGTTAATGGAAACAGATCTATCAGCCTGGAAAGGCAAGATCTCTCTGTCCCCATCTTAAGGGGGAGGTGTCAGGCCCAAGGCCTGATTATTAAATCCTATATGTGTATTATAATTATATCTGCATATCAACTAAGACCTGGGGGTGAGAGGTCATACAGACTGTGGGTTTGTGTATTGCATTTTATTGGGGGTCTGGCTGTTTGTTTCCATCTCCTTTGAAGTCAAGGGCTCTTTTGAAGCAGCAGGATGTAAGGTGCACATGGGGCCAGGAAGAGAGAAGACCCCCTGGTGGGATCAGAGGGGAGGGGGGAATGGAGTCTCCCTGCCAAGAAAGCAGATATGATATTTAAACAATGCTAGACTAAAAGTTGGGTGTTCAAGGCTGTGCTAAAAGCTGACAAGACCATCCTAAGAACAGCTGGAGCTCACTCTCATGGACTGCTATATCATCATGCTGTAAGAACTTCATCTTTTGTTTTCTGAACTTGTCTTGCTAAACTCTTATATATATTCTTATACCTATATGTCATTTGTTCCTGTATTTTTATGTAGTCATCACTGTTATACCTTTTATCAGATTAAATGTTTAATTAATCAGCTCTGGTCTTTGATCTCTAAATATATGAGCTCACCTTTCCGAAGGAGGCTCTGGTAACACACGTTTATCTAAGGGTTAATTTGGTGACTTGCTGGGACTAGTAGTGGATACCCAGAGGTCTGGTGGCCTTAACACTTGCAACATCACACTCTCTCTAGCGTCTTAGCTGGACCGATAGGGTGTGATCGTGACAATCAACTTCTATAAATTACTTCTATTTAAAAATTTTAACCCTTCCAGTATTTCTCAGCTGCTGTATGCTCCACAGGAAGTTCTTTTCTTTTTTGAATTTCCTTTCTGTCTGACCACAGTGCTCTCTGCTGACACCTCTGTCCATGTCAAGAACTGTCTAGAGTAGGAGCAAATCCCCATAGCAAACCTCTCCTGCTCTGGACAGTTCCTAAAATGGACAGAGATGGCAGCAGAGACCACTGTGGTCAGACAGAAAAGAACTTTAAAAAGAAATGTAGCATACAACGGCTGATAAGTACTGGAAGGATTGAGATTTTTAAATAGAAGTCATTTACAAATCTGTTTTACTTTCTGGCATCAGTTGATTTAAAAAATATATTTTCTAGCGGAGTACCATTTTAACATAACAATAAAAGTAAAACACTAATAAAGTTATGTGATAAAATTCGATTAAAGGAGAGGGATGAGGGGGGGGGGGGCGGGGGGGGGGGGGGGGTGCTGCGGCAGCCTCTCCACCGCCACATGTGTTAGACTTATGCTTACTTATGCTGTAAGGCTGGGTTCACACTATGGGGGGACTATATCAACTGGTGTGCACCTGATGATTGTACTACAACTCCCAGCATTACATTTTGGCATCACCATCTGAGCCTGAGACTTGCACAAGACAGCAGCATTCAATCTACAGGACATATTTAGCAAAAGACTTCCGCCAAATGTGTAGAGTACACGCTGTAGCCTTACGCAAGTCTCGGGTTTGGATGGCCGTGCATTCAGAGCTCAGGTATTAGAGGCTTATATAGAATTGTCAGCTGCTTAGAAAGAATATACACGATAGACCTCATCGTGATATATCCTATAATATATTTTTATTCTTTTTTTTGTGAAATAATGTTTTGATCTCACGTATGTCCTCATAATCTGCAAGACAGGTGGAGAAACCAGGGAACCATCGACATTCCTTGCCCGGGTTTCGGCACCAAATACTGTACTGCAGTGTTCCTCAACGATTTGCCTCCAGCTGTTGGAAAACTACAACTACCAACATGCCCGGGCAGCCAAAGGCTGCCCGGGCATACTGGGAGTTATAGTTTTGCAACAGCTGGAGGTACACTGGTAGGGAAACACTGAATTAAAGGGATTCCCCCATCACCTTCATAAACTGGGATACCTGTCATGTTGCCGCAGCAGCAGGATATGTTAAAAGCTCCTGGGCAATCTTGTAGCCCAATACTTGCTCCAAGACTGATGCAATAAAAAATAAAAATAAACTAATAGACTTTGCATGGGACTTCATGGAAATATGTCCTCTGGTCGCATCAGTCTCGGAGCAAGTCTTGGGCTACAAGATTGCCTGGGAGATTTAAAGGTATCCTACCACTAGAGCGATGTGAAAGGCACCATCATTTATCTCCATGATAAAAATTGGAGGCTGACCCTCGGATATGCATTTTTGCGTTAGGCTTAGTCTCATTGTCACCATTGCCAATCCTCAGGTTTTCCCCGTAGAAGATCTACGTGGAAAGTTTCCAATGCATGTGACCAGGGTTGTATTATAGAAAAGTTGTTATCAATTTTGACTCTGGGATCCATGATGAGGTTCAGGTCAAAATGTGAGAAAATAGCCAATGGTGGAGGTCATCAGGGCACTCAGCATACTATTACATCATTGGTCAACAATAGGCTATTAGGTCATTGGTCAACAATAGGTATATTGTCATTAGTCAACAATCGGCTCACTATTTTGTCATTGTTTAACAATAGGCTTACTATTACGTCATAGGTCAACAATAGGCTTACTATTACGTCATAGGTCAACAATAGGCTTACTATTACGTCATAGGTCAACAATAGGCTTACTATTACGTCATAGGTCAACAATAAGCATACTATTATGTCATTGGTCCACAATAGGGTTAGTATTAGATTATTGGTCAACAATAGGCTTACAATTATGCCATTGGTCAACAATAAGCTTACTATTACATTATTGTTCAATAACAGGCTTACTATGAGGTCATTGGTTCACAATAGGCTTACTATCAGGTCATTGGTCAACAATATACTTTCTATTTCGTCATTGTTTAACAATAGGCTTACTATTACGTCATCAGGCAACCATAGGCTTACTATTACATCATTGGTCAACAATACGCTTACAATAATGTTATTAGTCAATAATAAGCTTACTATTATATTATTGGTCAACAATAGACTTATCATTACATCATTGGTCAACAATAGGTTTACCATATCATCATTAGTCAGCAATAACCTTACTATTACATCATTGGTCAACAATAGGCTTACTATTATGTCATTGGACAACAATAGGTTTAGTATTACGTCATTGGTCAACAATAGGCTTACTTTTATGTAATTGGACAACAATAGGTTTAGTATTACATCATTGGTCAACAATAGGCTTACTATTAAATCAGTGGTCAACAATAGGATTACTGTTACATCATTGGTTAACAATAGGCTTACTATTACGTCATTGGTCAACAATAGGCATACTATTTCATCATTGGTGAACAATAAGCTTACTATTCTGTCATTGATAAACAATACGCTTCCTTTTATATCATTGTTCAACAATAGGTTTACAATTGCATCATTGGACAACAATAGGTTAACTATTATATCATTGGTCAACAATAGGTTTACTATTACTTCATTGGCTAACCATAGGTCAACTATTACATCATTGGTCAACAATAGGTTTACTATTACGTCATTGGTTAACAATAGGTTAACTATTACATCATTGGTGAACAATAGGGTTACTATTATATCATTGGTCAACAATAGGCTTTCTATTACGTCATTGGTCAAAAATAGACTTATTGTTAGACCATTGGTCAATTATATGCTTGCTATGTCATTATTGGTTAATAATAGGCTTACTATTAGGTCATTGGTCAACAATATTACATCACTGATTAACAATAGGCTTACAATGTCGTCACTGATAACAATAGGCTTACTATTATGTCATTGATCAACAATAGGCCTACTTTGTCGTCATTAGTCAACAAGTGGTTAAAATTGCCTAATATAATACAGACTATTCAAAACTGACAATACTTATAATGCCATAGTCATCATCTCTGGTCTGAGTGCACAATAAACAGTAATACAATATTACGTAACCCACATGGTTCACATTGTACGCTCAACAGGAATCACTGGGGAGCGAATCATCTCTGGGAGAACGCTGCGGCTGCGGCTGTACTTTCGGCTGCTCTGAGAAATGCGCTTGTTATATGGAGAAAAACAAGAGTCTCTGCTTCCCACATCAAGCCAGTGAGGCCTTTAATCTTGTAAACACATCTCGCTGTGTCCCACCGGTGCGCCTCGTACAAGCTCCCTCAAGTTTACACGGATGACTTGTTGTGCTGCATCTATCATTAGCCGATGTCTTCCAGAAAGACGAAAAAGAAGAGAGGTTGAATGTAAATTGAAAGAGGATGAAATTATTGATCAGTATGGGCTGATCTGAAGAAATGAATCCTAAGACGGGAAGGAGGCATTAAAGACATCCCTTCACCATGTGGCCAGAAGAATGTGGCCAACCATGATCATGACTGAGTTCAGGTCTTTTAGGGACACCCAACACCAACCGGTGCACAAAGTCCGACACAGTGATACAATTTCCATAGATAACCATTGGTAGTATGCAGCATGACTGTTCCCCTATACACAAAGTGAGCCCCATGGAGACATGGGAAGGCGACTCTTTTGTGTGAAGGACCTGGAGTCCTGACCTCAACCTCATGGACCACATTTAGGATTAAACAGAACATCCAAAGTAAGCCAGATATTATGGTCCAGCATATCTGTGTTTGACCTCACAAATCCTCTTCTGGATGAATAGGCAGAAATCCCCACAGTCCAATCCGAAATCCAGTTGAAAGTCTTCCAAGAAGAGCAAAAGTTGTTATACCTAAAAAGATGGGTTGGGGGCGGTGAGACAACCCCATTAATGTTTATGGTTGAGGATGTAGAACAATTTAATTAAGGTATGGTTATTAGGGGTCTGTATTTTTGCCTGTATTGTGTTCATGATGTCTTAATACCATTACGTGGGCATCACCTGTTAAACTATGGCATGACAGTGCAGTGTCTCGGTGCCGTCGCCAAACTGTGAAAGGGTAAAGTTGTCGGTTGGCCAAGAAGTTCAAGGGGTACTTCACTGCCCCAGCGTCCAGATCAATTAGTTCTGAATGCTGGGTGCAGGCTGCAGGGAACGTGATGTCATGACCACGCCCCTCGTGTCGTCATGCCACGCCCCCTCAATGCAAGTCTATGGGAGGGGGCGTGACATCCGTCACGCCCCCTCCCATAGACTTGCATTGAGGGGGCATGGTATGAAATCACGAGGGGCGTGGCTGTGACGTCACGACTCCCGCAGCCCGCACCCAGCATTTGGAACTAAATGTTCCGGATGTTGGGGAAGTGGAGTACCCCTTTAAGTGTCATTCTCATGAGTTAAATTTGGATAACTTGATATTTTCTCTATTTAATTTTCTCACTGATCTTGAATTTCCTTACCTGATCTTGATTCTTGCACTGATGTATTATGGTTGTGTTAGGGTTAATAGTTTGCTCTTTGCTGCCACCACTGAGCTATGTATGTGTAAGAATGCATTTTGATCACATGACTCACCTCAGTTAGTTTCTATGTAGAAACTACTAGAAGGCTGAGGGAGGAGTCTCACAGGTCCAACGGTCTCTCCCCAGAGGGCTGGAACAAGTTTAGCCTGGCTCTAGACTTTAAAATACACAATAGTTAGGCTGACCAGTTTTGAAAGGGACAGTCTCGTCTTCTTTTTTTTTTTTTTTTTTTTGGGCAGTCCAGTCTTTTTGTTATTTTGTCCAGTTTTGCCCACAGCACTTGCTGGTCACTGTTCTTAAAGGGACCACAACCCATGCTGTGGCAGCAATGCCACTTTATGTCAGTGAGCAGTGGCTGCCAGGACTTGGGACATATCACAAGTCATGCCCCTGATGTTGCACCCTAAGGGGTGGAGCAGGAGGTCATCAGGGGACATCAGGACTGTCAGGAGCACCAGATGGGGCAATAACTAGCTTGCCGACTGTGTCAGCCTTCAGTGCTCCACTGCCACTTCAGTCTTGGGACCTTCTACTATGGCCCAGAAGTAGATGCGCCCTGACCCTAGAACAGAGGAGCAGTGGGAAGTATGGGGAGGCCACGAGCTACCTACCAGGAGGTGATTGAGTACATCTTCTCCCCAAAAGAGGAAAGGAGGGAAGTGGAAAATAGTCTTATCCATGTGTACAATGTCACTACCATGGCTTCATTCAGGCCTCCAGCATTACTGTCATTGACTCCCACCACTAGTCAATGAGAATGAGATGACTCTGCCAACTCTACCCAATTCTATGCAGTAAAGCTACAAAGTGTGCTTCAGAAAACCAAAAGTGTCAGCCTTTGGTGTCTGCTCTAGTAGAGGGAGTCATAACTGGAATATTTTAATATTAAGTGGTCAAGACAACTTGCTGAAGTTCAAACCGAGCATCAGAATGGGGAAGAAAGGGGATTTAAGTGACTATGAACGTGACATTTTTGTTGGTACCAGAGAGTCCGGTCTGAGTATTTTACAAACTGCTGATCTACGGGGATTATAACTCAACCATCTATAGGGTTTACAGAGAACAGTCTGAAAAATTGAAAATATCCAAAAAGTGGCAGTTGTGTGGTTTAAAATGCCTTTTTGGTGTCAGTGGAGAATGGGTAGACTGGTTCAAGATGACATAAAGGCAACAGTAACTCAAATAACCAATGGTTACAACCAAGGTCTAAGGTATACATTCTCTGACTGCACAACACGTCCAACCTTGAAGTGGATGGGCTACAGCAGCAAAAGACAATAGCAGGGGCCACTCCTGTCAGCTGAGAACAGGAAACTAAGGCTAAGTCACACAGGTCACCAAAACTGGACAATGGAAGATGAAAGAACCTGTCTGGTCTGATGAGTCTCTGTTCCAGCTGGGACATTCAGATGGCAGTGTCAGAATTTGGTGTAAACTACATAAAGCATGGATCCCTCCTGCCTTGTGTCAGGTTCAGGCTGGTTGTGTAATGGTGAGGGGAGCATTTTCTGGGCAAACTTTGGGCCCCTTAGGTCACATGACGTCATCTCATACAGGACAATGAGGTCACTGGACTCCAATGGCCTCCACAGTCACCAGATCTCATCCAATAGATGTGGAACAAAAAAATCTACAGCAACTGTGTAATGTCATCATGTCTATATGGAGGAACTGTGTGATGTCATCATGTCTATATGGAGGAACTGTGTGATGTCATCATGTCTATATGGAGGAACTGTGTGATGTCATCATGTCCATATGGAGGAACTGTGTGATGTCATCATGTCTATATGGAGGAACTGTGTGATGTCATCATGTCTATATGGAGGGACTGTGTGATGTCATCATGTCTATATGGAGGAACTGTGTGATGTCATCATGTCCATATGGAGGAACTGTGTGATGTCATCATGTCCATATGGAGGAACTGTGTGATGTCATCATGTCTATATGGAGGAACTGTGTGATGTCATCATGTCCATATGGAGGAACTGTGTGATGTCATCATGTCCATATGGAGGAACTGTGTGATGTCATCATGTCCATATGGAGGAACTGTGTGATGTCATCATGTCTATATGGAGGAACTGTGTGATGTCATCATGTCCATATGGAGGAACTGTGTGATGTCATCATGTCCATATGGAAGAACTGTGTGATGTCATCATGTCCATATGGAGGAACTGTGTGATGTCATCATGTCCATATGGAGGAACTGTGTGATGTCATCATGTCCATATGGAGGAACTGTGTGATGTCATCATGTCCATATGGAGGAACTGTGTGATGTCATCATGTCCATATGGAGGAACTGTGTGATGTCATCATGTCCATATGGAGGAACTGTGTGATGTCATCATGTCCATATGGAGGAACTGTGTGGAGCGCAATCTCAGAAGAATGTTCCAAGCATCTTGTAGTATAGAGTATAAAGCTGCTTTTGCCAGGACCAGCAAGATGGGTGTACCTAATAAAGTGGTGTGTACATACATATATATATACATTTTCTTTCAAAAAGGAACCTGTGCATCCACCTCACAACCTGCACATACATCAAACTAAGAAAGCAATTATATGACCATGGCAGCTGGCGAGGTGCAATGAGTTCTGTGGCCGGACATCGCCCCGGCTAGTGGGGGCTGCACTGTGTCGCCCCCGTCTTTGTAACCCCGAGGCTGCAATCTCATAGAATTCATTCAGAATTGTGTGGGATGTCACAAGCTTTGGGTCTAAACTTTTTATTTATTTACGTTAGTTGCCAAGTTTTAAAGAAATGAGTATTGTTGTCCTTAGAGTGACTTTTTTAAGGCTGAGAAAAAAAATAAAAAAATATATTTTCTTAGAACTATTTATACTGGCGGGGGGGGGGATTCCATTGAAAATTAAAATAAACATTGGATGTTCGACTGACCCCATTGAGACTGGCAAATTTTAATAAAAGGCAGTGATTTCAAACCAGTGAGACTCCAGCTGTTGCAAAACTACAGCCTTCGGCTGTGCAGGTATGCTGGGAGTTGTACTTTTGCAACAGCTGGAGGCACAGTGGTTGGGAAACACTGACCTAGAGAATTTTCTGCTACCCGTGGTCAGCTTATCAGGGCATGAATGAACTTACGGTGTCAGATATCTGTCGAAAAGTCCATCTGGCATGTGGGATCGAGTGCAAAGACGTCTGCAATGACAGCTAAAGCCTGGCCCCAAATCACAGAACAAATTGATTGGTTCTTTGATGGCCGGCTTTAGAATATGAACGTCCGGGTGTAAGTTTAAAGGAGATATCTGGCAAAAAAAATCACTTATCCCCTATCCATATGATAGGGGATATGTAGGTGATCGAGCTCTGGTGCCCCCGGCTATCACCGGGATGGGACCTGGCGCTCAGTGCTGCAGCCGATCCCGGGTACAGTTCTTGGGCATCACTGGCACTCCTCAAAAAAATGAATGGCGAAGCACATGCCTCTCACTGAGCGCCGGGTAACGTGCCGGTGATTGCAGGGGGCCCCAACGGTCGGACCCCCATAATCAGCTACTTATCCCCTATCCTGTAGATAGGGGATAAGTTATTTTCGGCCGGAGTACTCCGATCCTGAGGGGGTGGAAGTGTCAGATCCCGAGTCGTGCGTATCTCTGAGTGTGGGGAATTTCTCTGTCTTTACTGAATTTCCATAATAAAAAAGAAACTTTTTATTCAAAATCTGCAGCTGCAGTTTTATTGGGGTCACACAGTGCCGAAACGTCTTTAACTCTGAGGCACAAGTGGACGAGCGCTCAAGTACTTCACCAAAGTACAGTACAGAAGAATTTACTAACAATGTGAAGTTTTTATTTTTCACTTTTATTTACGCTTCAATATATATAAAGTGGAAAAGTAACAAAAATGGATTTTAGTGGGAAAGCCGGCGCACCGCCCTTTATACGCCTAATTATCACCGCAACGCTGCCCAAAACTCCTGCCCTAAAATAGATTATTTTTTTAGCAATGAAGAGCGAGACATACAAGTTGTCTAAGGGAGACAGCACCGTCTTATAGTTTTTCTCTATTTTTCCTAAAGCCGACATGACACAGACGCTCCCGCACATCAATTGCTTTGGTTTTTGGCCTTTAGGAAATAAGAAAACGAACCTAATACCGGGACGCGAGCGATGACTCAACACCGCCTCCAAACCCAATGTTCTCGGATAATCAGCCGGTATCTTTTGATCAGTGAAGAAGCACAAAAACATAAGCCGGGCGCCGCTATGAAGCAGATCCGAAAGATCTCTCCTCTTCTAAAACTTCACACGTCCTCGACAGCGAAATTCTTGACTCCGATGATACTTACAGCAGGTTCACGATGAAGCCTTATGAGGTCACCGGCGTATATTGGTTATACCAAATTTCGTGAGAGATAGTCGAGTCTTATTATAGTTATGCCTAAAGAAATACCCAAAGAGCTGGCGCACTCCTCAGAAATCATGCCCAGAAACTAAGAGGAGGCCATTTGTAACTAGGAACCATTTAGAGTCGTGGTCTCAAACTGTGGCCTCTAGATGTCGCCAAACTTCAACTCCCAGCATGACCGGACAGCCTAAATATCCCAATAAAAATATGTAAATGTAGGCTGTAGGAGCTGGTCAGAGGTGATGACATCATTCAGGGGGCGGGGATAGGGCCCAGAGACAAGATCCATCCGCGCCTCTTGAGACAGCAGATGATGTACCCTCTGAACAGAGGGAGTAGCCGGGGAACTGCTGAGAAGCCAAAACACTGACAATAATAGATCTACACAACTACCTGTCAGGGGAGAGAGAGGAGATGGGGAGCTGCTGAGACAATGCCACATTTAAAGTGAGAGAACTACACAACTTCCTGTCAGGAGATAGAGAGGAAGAAGAAAGGCTGCTGAGACAACACCACACTGACAATGAGAGGACTATACAACTTCCTGTCAGGAGAGAGGGAGGATCTAGGGAGCTTGTCACGATGCCGGCTGGCAGGTAGTGGATCCTCTGTGCCAGAGAGGGATTGGCGTGGACCGTGCTAGTGGATCGGTTCTAAGTCACTACTGGTTTTCACCAGAGCCCGCCGCAAAGCGGGATGGTCTTGCTGCGGCGGTAGTGACCAGGTCGTATCCACTAGCAACGGCTCAACCTCTCTGACTGCTGAAGATAGGCGCGGTACAAGGGAGTAGACAGAAGCAAGGTCGGACGTAGCAGAAGGTCGGGGCAGGCAGCAAGGATCGTAGTCGGGGGCAACGGCAGGAGGTCTGGAACACAGGCTAGGAACACACAAGGAAACGCTTTCACTGGCACAATGGCAACAAGATCCGGCCAGGGAGTGAAGGGGAAGTGAGGTATAAATAGGGAGTGCACAGGTGAACACACTAATTGGAACCACTGCGCCAATCAGCGGCGCAGTGGCCCTTTAAATCGCAGAGACCCGGCGCGCGCGCGCCCTAGGGAGCGGGGCCGCGCGCGCCGGGACAGGACAGACGGAGAGCGAGTCAGGTACGGGAGCCGGGATGCGCATCGCGAGCGGGCGCTACCCGCATCGCGAATCGCATCCCGGCTGGAGACGGTATCGCAGCGCACCGGGTCAGTGGAGCTGCCCGGAGCGCTGCGGTAGCGAGAGAGAAGCGAGCGCTCCGGGGAGGAGCGGGGACCCGGAGCGCTCGGCGTAACAGTACCCCCCCCCTTGGGTCTCCCCCTCTTCTTAGAGCCTGAGAACCTGAGGAGCAGACTTTTGTCTAGGATGTTGTCCTCAGGTTCCCAGGATCTCTCTTCAGGTCCACAGCCCTCCCAATCCACCAAAAAGAACTTTTTTCCTCTGACCGTCTTGGAGGCCAGTATCTCTTTCACTGAGAAGACGTCAGAAGAACCGGAGACAGGAGTGGGAGAAACTAATTTGGGAGAGAAACGGTTGATGATGAGTGGTTTAAGAAGAGAGACATGAAAGGCATTAGGAATGCGGAGAGAAGGAGGAAGAAGAAGTTTGTAAGAGACAGGATTAATTTGGCACAAGACTTTGAAGGGACCAAGATAGCGTGGACCCAGTTTGTAACTGGGGACACGAAAGCGGACATATTTAGCGGAGAGCCATACCTTGTCTCCGGGAGCAAAAATGGGGGGAGCTCTTCTTTTCTTATCGGCAAACTTTTTCATGCGAGATGAAGCCTGTAAAAGAGAAACTTGGGTCTCTTTCCATATGGTGGAAAGATCACGAGTCACTTCATCTACAGCGGGCAGACCAGAGGGCAAGGGGGTAGGGAGGGGGGGAAGAGGGTGACGGCCGTACACCACGAAAAATGGGGATTTGGAGGAAGATTCAGAGACTCTAAAGTTATACGAGAATTCGGCCCATGGTAGAAGATCTGCCCAATCATCCTGGCGGGAGGAAACAAAATGTCGTAAATAATCACCCAAGACCTGGTTAATTCTTTCTACTTGTCCATTGGATTGAGGATGATATGCAGAAGAAAAGTTTAATTTAATCTTGAGTTGTTTACAGAGAGCCCTCCAGAATTTTGACACGAATTGGACGCCTCTATCCGAGACTATTTGTGTGGGCAACCCGTGAAGACGAAAAATGTGTACAAAAAATTGTTTAGCCAACTGAGGCGCTGAAGGAAGACCAGGAAGAGGGATGAAATGTGCCATCTTGGAGAATCGATCAACGACCACCCAAACAACAGTGTTGCCACGGGATGGGGGTAGGTCTGTAATAAAATCCATACCAATCAGAGACCAAGGCTGTTCGGGGACAGGCAGAGGATGAAGAAAACCAGCGGGCTTCTGGCGAGGAGTCTTATCCCGAGCACAGACAGTGCAGGCTCGCACAAAGTCCACGACATCCGTCTCCAGAGTCGGCCACCAATAGAAGCGAGAGATGAGTTGCACAGATTTCTTGATGCCTGTATGACCTGCGAGATGGGAGGAGTGACCCCATTTGAGGATTCCGAGGCGTTGGCGTGGAGAGACGAAGGTCTTTCCTGAAGGAGTTTGCCTGATGGAGGCTGGAGAAGTGGAGATCAGGCAGTCAGGAGGAATGATGTGTTGCGGAGAGAGTTCAACTTCCGAGGCATCCGAGGAACGAGAGAGAGCATCGGCCCTAATGTTCTTATCGGCAGGCCGAAAGTGAATTTCAAAATTAAATCGGGCAAAGAACAGAGACCACCTGGCCTGGCGAGGATTCAGCCGTTGGGCAGACTGGAGATAGGAGAGGTTCTTGTGATCGGTGTAAATAATAACAGGAAATCTTGATCCCTCCAGCAGATGCCTCCATTCCTCAAGTGCTAATTTAATGGCTAGAAGCTCTCGATCCCCGATAGAGTAGTTCCTCTCCGCCGGAGAGAAGGTCCTAGAAAAAAAACCACAAGTAACAGCATGCCCGGAAGAATTTTTTTGTAGAAGGACCGCTCCAGCTCCTACAGAGGAGGCATCAACCTCCAATAGGAAGGGTTTAGATGGGTCAGGTCTGGAGAGCACGGGAGCCGAAGAAAAGGCAGACTTGAGCCGTTTAAAGGCGTCTTCCGCTTGAGGAGGCCAAGACTTGGGATTGGCATTTTTTTTGGTTAAAGCCACGATAGGAGCCACAACGGTAGAAAAATGTGGAATAAATTGCCTGTAATAATTGGCGAACCCCAAAAAACGTTGGATAGCACGGAGTCCGGAGGGGCGTGGCCAATCTAAGACGGCAGAGAGTTTGTCTGGATCCATTTGTAGTCCCTGGCCAGAGACCAAGTATCCTAGGAAAGGAAGACATTTCTTTAGACATTTAGACATTTCTCTATCTTGGCATAAAGTTGATTGTCACGAAGTCTCTGAAGAACCATACGGACATGCTGGCGGTGTTCTTCTAGATTGGCAGAAAAAATCAGGATATCGTCCAGATATACAACAACACAGGAGTATAAGAGATCACGAAAAATTTCATTAACAAAGTCTTGGAAGACGGCAGGGGCGTTGCACAGGCCAAAGGGCATGACCAGATACTCAAAGTGTCCATCTCTAGTGTTAAATGCCGTTTTCCATTCATCCCCCTCTCTGATGCGGATGAGATTATAAGCACCTCTTAAGTCCAGTTTGGTAAAGATGTGGGCACCTTGGAGGCGATCAAAGAGTTCAGAGATGAGGGGTAGGGGGTAGCGGTTCTTTATCGTGATTTTATTAAGACCGCGGTAGTCAATGCAAGGACGTAGAGAGCCATCTTTTTTGGACACAAAGAAAAATCCGGCTCCGGCAGGAGAGGAGGATTTACGGATAAAGCCTTTTTTTAAATTTTCCTGGATGTACTCCGACATAGCAAGAGTCTCTGGGGCGGACAGAGGATAGATTCTGCCCCGGGGTGGAGTAGTGCCCGGGAGGAGGTCAATAGGACAATCATAAGGCCTGTGAGGAGGTAGAGTCTCAGCTTGTTTTTTGCAAAAAACATCCGCAAAGTCCATATAGGCCTTAGGGAGACCGGTTACAGGGGGAACCACAGAGTCACGGCAAGGGGTACTGGGAACCGGTTTTAGGCAGTCCTTGAAACAAGAGGGCCCCCAACTCTTGATCTCCCCAGTGGACCAATCCAGGGTTGGGGAATGGAGTTGAAGCCAGGGTAGTCCAAGGAGGATTTCGGAAGTGCAATTGGGGAGGACCAAAAATTCAATCTTCTCGTGATGAGGTCCGATGCACATTAGAAGGGGCTCCGTGCGGAAACGTATGGTACAGTCCAATCTTTCATTGTTTACACAATTGATGTAGAGGGGTCTGGCGAGACTGGTCACT
This sequence comes from Hyla sarda, assembly GCF_029499605.1. NCBI lineage: Eukaryota > Metazoa > Chordata > Amphibia > Anura > Hylidae > Hyla > Hyla sarda. Next base: position 12,970,617 of record NC_079191.1, read on the forward strand.
GGGATGTTGAACCTGTTGACGAGAGAGGCCAAAATAAAATTTCCTGCAGATCCGGAATCCAAGAAGGCCATAGTAGAGAAGGAGAAGGCAGAGGCAGATATCCGCACAGGCACAGTAAGACGTGGAGAAGCAGAGTAGACATCAAGGACTGTTTCACCTTTGTGCGGAGTCAGCGTACGTCTTTCCAGGCGGGGAGGACGGATAGGACAATCCTTCAGGAAGTGTTCGGTACTGGCACAGTACAGACAGAGATTCTCCATGCGGCGTCGTGTCCTCTCTTGAGGTGTCAGGCGAGACCGGTCGACCTGCATAGTCTCCACGGCGGGAGGCACAGGAACGGATTGCAGGGGACCAGAGGAGAGAGGAGCCGGGGAGAAAAAACGTCTTGTGCGAACAAAGTCCATATCCTGGCGGAGCTCCTGACGCCTTTCGGAAAAACGCATGTCAATGCGAGTGGCAAGATGGATGAGTTCATGTAGGTTAGCAGGGATTTCTCGTGCGGCCAGAACATCTTTAATGTTGCTGGATAGGCCTTTTTTAAAGGTCGCGCAGAGGGCCTCATTATTCCAGGATAATCCTGAAGCAAGAGTACGGAATTGTACGGCGTACTCGCCAACGGAAGAATTACCCTGGACCAGGTTCAACAGGGCAGTCTCAGCAGAAGAGGCTCGGGCAGGTTCCTCAAAGACACTTCGAATTTCTGAGAAGAAGGAGTGTATAGAGGCAGTGACGGGGTCATTGCGGTCCCAGAGCGGTGTGGCCCATGACAGAGCTTTTCCAGACAGAAGGCTGACTACGAAAGCCACCTTAGACCTTTCAGTGGGAAACTGGTCCGACATCATCTCCAAGTGCAGGGAACATTGGGAAAGAAAGCCACGGCAGAATTTAGAGTCCCCATCAAATTTATCCGGCAAGGATAGTCGTAGACCAGAAGCGGCCACTCGCTGCGGAGGAGGTGCAGGAGCTGGCGGAGGAGATGATTGCTGAAGCTGTGGTAGTAGCTGCTGTAGCATCACGGTCAGTTGAGACAGCTGTTGGCCTTGTTGCGCTATCTGTTGTGACTGCTGGGCGACCACCGTGGTGAGGTCGGCGACAACTGGCAGAGGAACTTCAGCGGGATCCATGGCCGGATCTACTGTCACGATGCCGGCTGGCAGGTAGTGGATCCTCTGTGCCAGAGAGGGATTGGCGTGGACCGTGCTAGTGGATCGGTTCTAAGTCACTACTGGTTTTCACCAGAGCCCGCCGCAAAGCGGGATGGTCTTGCTGCGGCGGTAGTGACCAGGTCGTATCCACTAGCAACGGCTCAACCTCTCTGACTGCTGAAGATAGGCGCGGTACAAGGGAGTAGACAGAAGCAAGGTCGGACGTAGCAGAAGGTCGGGGCAGGCAGCAAGGATCGTAGTCGGGGGCAACGGCAGGAGGTCTGGAACACAGGCTAGGAACACACAAGGAAACGCTTTCACTGGCACAATGGCAACAAGATCCGGCCAGGGAGTGAAGGGGAAGTGAGGTATAAATAGGGAGTGCACAGGTGAACACACTAATTGGAACCACTGCGCCAATCAGCGGCGCAGTGGCCCTTTAAATCGCAGAGACCCGGCGCGCGCGCGCCCTAGGGAGCGGGGCCGTGCGCGCCAGGACAGGACAGACGGAGAGCGAGTCAGGTACGGGAGCCGGGATACGCATCGCGAGCGGGCGCTACCCGCATCGCGAATCGCATCCCGGCTGGAGACGGTATCGCAGCGCACCGGGTCAGTGGAGCTGCCCGGAGCGCTGCGGTAGCGAGAGAGAAGCGAGCGCTCCGGGGAGGAGCGGGGACCCGGAGCGCTCGGCGTAACAGAGCTGCTCACTGACAATGAGAGGACTATACAACTTTCCTGTTAGGAGAGAAGGAGGAGCCAGGGAGCTGCTGAGACAACACCTCACTGACAATGAGAGGACTATACAACTTTCCTGTTAGGAGAGAAGGAGGAGCCAGGGAGCTGCTGAGACAACACCTCACTAACAATGAGAGGACTATACAACTTTCCTGTTAGGAGAGAAGGAGGAGCCAGAGAGCTGCTGAGACAACACCTCACTGACAATGAGAGGACTATACAACTTTCCTGTTAGGAGAGAGGAAGGAGCCAGAAAGCTGCTGAGACAACACCAAATTGACATTGAAAAGACTAAAGAACTTCCTGTCATGGGTGAATTAAGCAAAAATATACTGATGCCAGTATAATTTGTAATAACACTATATATGTATATATATATATATATATATATATATATAGCAAACAAAAATGTAGAGCAGCGCCCAAGTAGATAGTAGATGGTGCAGGCAGCGATGAAAAAATCCTAGGTCAAGGTAGGTTACACATCCAAGAAGAGGCTGCAGCACTCAAGGTTATGAGTGTAAAAAAAGGTGTTTATTCCATATCAATACAAAAAGTGCAACGTGTGATCACTGTTTGTTGCTTGAAAAAGGCTGCATTGGCAGCAGAAACGTTGCACTTTTTGTATTGATATGGAATAAACACCTTTTTTTACACTCATAACCTTGAGTGCTGCAGCCTCTTCTTGGATATATATATATATATATATATATATATATATATATATCATTGGGTGATCTTATGTAAATAACATTTTCTGATATTAGAATACCCCTTTATGATCTATTCACACGTACAGTATTCTGCGCAAATTTGAAGCACAGGATTTGAAGCTGCAGATTTTAAGCTGTAAATTTCAATGTAAACTAAATGACTGAACACAGCTTCACATGCTGCGCATCAAATCTGCACAGAATACTGTACATGTGAATAGACTCTTAGAGAGTATTCACATATACACTATCCTGAGCATGTTTGATAGCAAAATCTGCAGCTTCAAATCCTGTGCATCAAATATGTGCAGAATACTGTATGTGTGAATACACCCTTAAAGGGGTACTCCGGTGGTTACTTTTTTTTGACTATATGGCATCTTCTTTGTAAGTTTTGTTTTTTTGCAATATACATGTGTTATATAATTTGGCAGCATGTGTGTGTTTTTCTTACCTGTTTGTTGGGCAGGAAGTTCTGTAGTTTAGAGGGTTTTCTTTTACTGTTGTCCACAGTTCTGAGTCTGTTGTGGACAAGATGTCACAGCTTTTTTTTTTCTTCTCTGTCTGCATGAGAGGAATAAGCCACCCCCCCTCATCTCATCCAGCTGAGTACACAGCTCCTCACCTCCCCTCCCCCTGCTCTGTATTCTAAGGATGCAGGTCTGCACAGGAGAAGAACCTCACAGAGAAGATAAGTGTTATCTGAAGGGGAGGATGAGAAGGTGCGCGGGCCGGGGATGTATGGACTGCAGGGGAAGAAATCTCTGACTGGGAATGATCTCTATGGGGGAGATTTATCAAAACCTGTGCAGAGGAAAACTTGCGCAGTTTCCCATAGCAACCAATCAGATCACTTCTTTCATTTTTCACAGGCCTTCATAAAAATGAAAGCAGCAAGCTGATTGGTTGCTATGGGCAACTGGGCAAGTTTTCCTCTGCTCAGATTTTGATAAATCTCCCCCTATATGTGAAGGGGGAGGGGGGGGGGGGACTCCTGAATGACACATGCTGGGAGTTGTAGTCCCTGTTGTGTGTGTATGCTAATGTTTACAAACCAGTGTTCCTCCAGCTGTTGCAAAACTACAACTCCCAGCATGCCCTGACAGACTTTGGGCATGCTGGGAGTTGTAGATTTGCAACAGCTGGAGGTACACTGGTTGGGAAACACTGTTCTAGCCTATTCAGCGTACACATCATGTTACACCAGTGTTTCCCAACCAGTGTGCCTCCAGCTGTTGCAAAACTACAACTCCTAGCATGCCCAAATGCTGTGAGGGCATGCTGGCAGTTGTAGTTTTGCAACAGCTGGAGGCACCCTGGTTGGGAAACACTGGTGTATGACCTATAGAGGTGTGGTGAACTACAACCCCCAGGAGACTACAGAGGCAGCATGCTGGTGTTTTACCACAGACTGAAGACTCCTGAATGACACATGCTGGGAGTTGTAGTCCCTTTTGTGTGTGTATGCCAGTGTATCCCAACCAGGGCTGATTATATTAGTGTGCTGTGTATAAGGGGGCCGACCCAGGAAAATAGTAGGATGGGTAAAGGGCGGAACAAACAAACAAAAAAAAGGAGCCGCCCCAAACCAGCAAGGCATGTGGCATGCTGGGATTTGTAGTTTTCAGCACAGCAAGAAACAGGAAATAGAAGCAAAGATAGGAAAACAAAGTGGGGGATAAAAAGACAACAAAGAACGGAAATAGAGTAGGCGAAACAACAAGAATAGAAACGAAACAAAACAAATAGGGTGAGTCAAAAACGGAAAAACATGCTGACCACCGGAGTACCCCTTTAAGGTTAAATGGAGTTGTGGCATACCCCATTACCCAGATGCAGAAGGCGTGAAGAATGCTGGTGGCCACTTACTGCTGTGAGCAATAATAAATCGTTTCCTATGTTTAGTCAATCTGTACAAATATGACAGTACTTTACTATTAATAATACAATCGTCTCGATTCCGCTGGACTGTGAAATATTTCATTACAGGAAATATTCGGGGAATGGCTCGGATAACATATTTCCGGACTCTTGGCGATACGTGAAACAAAACAGTGAAAGAAAACATCTGCGTTTCGCCGTAAATCTTGTAAAATCCGTAAATGTAACTTTGGCTTTTGCATTACCGGTACTTCTTGACGGCTCAGTAAAGCGCGTACATCGTGTGGTATTACGCTGTTTGTATTGTGGATTGTGTTTCTCCATCTTGTGCCTGAGTGATGGAATGAAGCGTTTCAGGTAGTAAAAAAATAAAAACATATAAAATTTGAATCTACTGAAACAACAGTATCAAACTGTTAAAGGGGTACTCCACCCCTAGACATCTTATCCCCTATCCAAAGGATAATGGATAAGATGTCTGACTCCCACAATCTCAGCTGCGGCACCCCAAACATCCGGTGCACGGAACGAACTTCGCTCAGTGCCGGATGACTGGTGATGCAGGGCGGAGGCTTGTGTGGTCACGGCCACACCCTGCTCGTGATGTCATGACCACACCCCCTCAATGCAAGTCTATGGGAGGGGGCGTGACGTCTGTCACGCCCCCTCCCATAGACTTGCATTGAGGGGCCGTGGCTGGGATGTCACGAGTGGGGCGTGGCCGTGACGTCACAAGCCTCCGGTGTGGAAATCGATGCTATAAACAAATACTGGGTGCGGCACGGAGATCGCGGGGGTCCCCAGCAGCAAGACCCCTGTGATCACACATCTTATCCCCTATCCTTTGGATAGGGGATAAGATGTCTAGGGGTGAAATACCCCTTTAAGACTAATTCAGCTGAATACATTTCTGGAAATGTTCTCCACCTTTCCTGTTCACCAAACCACGCTGTTCTGATGAGCCGATTCTGCCTCTCCTGTGTGCGAGGCCAATGTACAGAGCCTGGCTGCTTCCTCCAGTCTGTCCACCTAATCTACCAGCAACGAATACAGACAAATGGTTCAACAGCACTACCACTGGGACCATCTGGTGCATTACACCTGATGTTGGTAGCTGCATTTGTGCCCTTTCTGCCAACAGTACGCAGAGTTGTAAGTGGTGCAGGTGAGTAGACAGCAATAACCCAGCTGAACTGGGTGTAGGAACCCTTTATTGGATGGATTATGTGAGGGTTCAACATGAGAGTAACCCTTTTGACAGTATTCAGGAACAGTGGTATTCAGGCTTTATACATCTTATCCCCTATCCTTTAGATAAGATAAAAATGTTACACTAACATACTGGTGTTGCCCGATACTTTTCATTTTTACAAGAGGTAAAAGGAAAAAAAGACCCCCAAAGTCTGTAACACAATTTCACCTGAGTACGGAAATACCCTATATGTTGACCTAAAATGCTCTGCGGGCGCACAACAAGGCTCAGTAGGGAGAACGCACCATGTACAGTTGAGGCCTAAATTTGGGATTTGCACAGGGGTGGCTGATAGTTACAGCGGTTCTGACATAAACGTAGAAAAAAAAAACACCCACATGTGACCCCATTTTGGAAACTACTCCCTCACGGCACGTAACAAGGGGTATAGTGAGCTTTAACACCCCACAGGTGTTTGACAAATTTTCGTTAAAGTTGGATTTGAAAATGAAAAATTTGATTTTTTTCACTAAAATGCTGGCGTTATCCCAAATTTTTCATTTTCACAATCGGTAATAGGAAAAAATCCCCCCAAAATTTCTTGTGAGTGAGGAAATACCCCATATGTGGATGTAAAGTGCTCTGCGGGCGCACTACAGGGCTCAGAAGAGGAGGAGGAGCAACCATTGGTGTCACGATGCCGGCTGGCAGGAGGTGGATCCTCTGTGCCAGAGAGGGATGGCGAGGACCGTGCTAGTGGACCGGTTCTAAGACACTACTGGTTTTCACCAGAGCCCGCCGCAAAGCGGGATGGTCTTGCTGCGGCGGTAGTGACCAGGTCGTATCCACTAGCAACGGCTCACCTCTCTGGCTGCTGAAGATAGGCGCGGTACAAGGGAGTAGACAGAAGCAAGGTCGGACGTAGCAGAAGGTCGGGGCAGGCAGCAAGGATCGTAGTCAGGGGCAACGGCAGGAGGTCTGGAACACAGGCTAGGAACACACAAGGAACGCTTTCACTGGCACGATGGCAACAAGATCCGGCAAGGAAGTGCAGGGGAAGTGAGGTGATATAGGGAAGTGCACAGGTGATCAGACTAATTGGAACCACTGCGCCAATCAGCGGCGCAGTGGCCCTTTAAATCGCAAAGACCCGGCGCACGCGCGCCCTAAGGAGCGGGGCCGCGCGCGCCGGGACAGGACCGACGGGGAGCGAGTCAGGTACGGGAGCCGGGGTGCGCATCGCGAGCGGGCGCTACCCGCATCGCGAATCGCATCCCGGCTGGAGGCGGTATCGCAGCGCCCCGGGTCAGTGGATCTGACCGGAGCGCTGCAGTGAGGAGAGTGTAGCGAGCGCTCCGGGGAGGAGCGGGGACCCGGAGCGCTCGGCGTAACAGTACCCCCCCCCTTGGGTCTCCCCCTCTTCTTAGAGCCTGAGAACCTGAGGAGCAGACTTTTGTCTAGGATATTGTCCTCAGGTTCCCAGGATCTCTCTTCTGGACCACAACCCTCCCAATCCACTAAAAAAAAGGTTTTCCCTCTGACCTTTTTGGATGCCAGAATTTCTTTGACGGAGAAGATGTCCGAGGAGCCGGAAACAGGAGTGGGAGGAACAGATTTGGGAGAGAAACGGTTGATGATAAGTGGTTTAAGAAGAGAAACGTGAAAGGCATTAGGAATACGAAGAGAAGGAGGAAGAAGAAGTTTGTAAGAGACAGGATTAATCTGGCACAAAATTTTGAAAGGACCAAGATAGCGTGGTCCCAACTTGTAGCTAGGGACACGGAAGCGGACATATTTAGCGGAGAGCCATACCTTGTCTCCAGGGGAAAAAATGGGAGGAGCTCTTCTTTTCTTATCCGCGAACTTCTTCATGCGTGATGAAGCCTGTAAGAGAGAATTTTGGGTCTCTCTCCATATGATGGAAAGGTCACGAGAAATTTCATCCACAGCGGGCAGACCAGAGGGCAACGGGGTAGGGAGGGGGGGAAGAGGGTGACGGCCGTACACCACGAAAAATGGGGATTTGGAGGAAGATTCAGAGACTCTGAAGTTATACGAGAATTCGGCCCATGGAAGAAGATCTGCCCAGTCATCCTGGCGGGAGGAAACAAAATGTCGTAAATAATCACCCAAGACCTGGTTAACTCTTTCTACTTGTCCATTGGATTGAGGATGATATGCAGAAGAAAAATTTAATTTAATCTTGAGTTGTTTACAGAGAGCCCTCCAGAATTTAGACATGAATTGGACGCCTCTATCCGAGACGATCTGCGTAGGCAACCCGTGAAGACGAAAAATGTGTACAAAAAATTGTTTAGCCAACTGAGGCGCTGAAGGAAGACCAGGAAGAGGGATGAAATGTGCCATTTTGGAGAATCGATCAACGACCACCCAAATAACAATGTTGCCACGGGAAGGGGGTAAATCAGTAATAAAATCCATACCAATCAGAGACCAAGGCTGTTCGGGGACAGGCAGAGGATGAAGAAAACCAGCGGGCTTCTGGCGAGGAGTCTTATCCCGGGCACAGATAGTGCAGGCTCGCACAAAGTCCACAACATCCGTCTCCAGAGTCGGCCACCAATAGAAGCGAGAGATGAGTTGCACAGATTTCTTGATGCCCGCATGACCTGCGAGATGGGAGGAGTGACCCCATTTGAGGATTCCGAGGCGTTGGCGTGGAGAAACAAAGGTCTTTCCTGGAGGAGTTTGCCTGATGGAGGCTGGAGAAGTGGAAATCAGGCAGTCAGGAGGAATGATGTGTTGCGGAGAGAGTTCAACTTCAGAAGCATCCGAGGAACGAGAGAGAGCATCGGCCCTAATGTTCTTATCGGCAGGCCGAAAGTGAATTTCAAAATTAAATCGGGCAAAGAACAGAGACCACCTGGCCTGGCGAGGATTCAGCCGTTGGGCAGACTGGAGGTAGGAGAGGTTCTTGTGATCGGTGTAAATAATAACTGGAAATCTTGATCCCTCCAGCAGATGCCTCCATTCCTCAAGTGCTAATTTAATGGCTAGAAGCTCTCGATCCCCGATGGAGTAGTTCCTCTCCGCCGGAGAGAAGGTCCTAGAAAAAAAACCACAAGTAACAGCATGCCCGGAAGAATTTTTTTGTAGAAGGACAGCTCCAGCTCCCACTGAGGAGGCATCAACCTCCAATAGGAAGGGTTTGGAAGGGTCAGGTCTGGAGAGCACGGGAGCCGAAGAAAAGGCAGACTTGAGCCGTTTAAAGGCGTCTTCCGCTTGAGGAGGCCAAGACTTGGGATCGGCATTTTTTTTGGTTAAAGCCACGATAGGAGCCACAACGGTAGAAAAATGTGGAATAAATTGCCTGTAATAATTGGCGAACCCCAAAAAGCGTTGAATAGCACGGAGTCCGGAGGGGCGTGGCCAATCTAAGACGGCAGAGAGTTTGTCTGGATCCATTTGTAGTCCCTGGCCAGAGACCAAGTATCCTAGGAAAGGAAGAGATTGGCATTCAAACAGACATTTCTCTATTTTGGCATAGAGTTGATTGTCACGAAGTCTCTGAAGAACCATACGGACATGCTGGCGGTGTTCTTCTAGATTGGCAGAAAAAATCAGGATATCGTCCAGATATACAACAACACAGGAGTATAAAAGATCACGAAAAATTTCATTAACAAAGTCTTGGAAGACGGCAGGGGCGTTGCACAGGCCAAAGGGCATGACCAGATACTCAAAGTGTCCATCTCTGGTGTTAAATGCCGTTTTCCACTCATCCCCCTCTCTGATGCGGATGAGATTATAAGCACCTCTTAAGTCCAGTTTGGTAAAGATGTGGGCACCTTGGAGGCGATCAAAGAGTTCAGAGATGAGGGGTAGGGGGTAGCGGTTCTTAACCGTGATTTTATTAAGACCGCGGTAGTCAATGCAAGGACGTAGGGAGCCATCTTTTTTGGACACAAAGAAAAATCCGGCTCCGGCAGGAGAGGAGGATTTGCGGATAAAGCCCTTTTTTAAATTTTCCTGGACGTATTCAGACATGGCAAGAGTCTCTGGGGCAGAGAGAGGATAAATTCTCCCCCGGGGTGGAGTAGTGCCCGGGAGGAGGTCGATAGGACAATCATAAGGCCTGTGAGGAGGTAGAGTCTCAGCTTGTTTTTTGCAAAAAACATCCGCAAAGTCCATATAGGCCTTGGGGAGACCGGTTACAGGAGGAACCACAGAGTCACGGCAAGGGTTACTGGGAACCGGTTTTAGGCAGTCCTTGGAACAAGAGGGCCCCCAACTCTTGATCTCCCCAGTGGACCAATCCAGGGTTGGGGAATGAAGTTGAAGCCAGGGAAGTCCAAGGAGAATTTCAGAAGTGCAATTGGGGAGGACCAAAAGTTCAATCCTCTCGTGGTGAGATCCGATACACATTAGAAGGGGCTTCGTGCGGAAACGTATGGTACAGTCCAATCTTTCATTGTTTACACAATTGATGTAGAGGGGTCTGGCGAGACTGGTCACTGGGATGTTGAACCTGTTGACGAGAGAGGCCAAAATAAAATTTCCTGCAGATCCGGAGTCCAAGAAGGCCATAGTAGAGAAGGAGAAGGCAGAGGCAGACATCCGCACAGGCACAGTAAGACGTGGAGAAGCAGAGTAGACATCAAGGACTGTCTCACCTTTGTGCGGAGTCAGCGTACGTCTTTCCAGGCGGGGAGGACGGATAGGACAATCCTTCAGGAAGTGTTCGGTACTAGCACAGTACAGGCAGAGGTTCTCCATGCGGCGACGTGTCCTCTCTTGAGGTGTCAGGCGAGACCGGTCGACCTGCATAGCCTCCACGGCGGGAGGCACAGGAACGGATTGCAGGGGACCAGAGGAGAGAGGAGCCGAGGAGAAGAAACGCCTCGTGCGAACAGAGTCCATATCCTGGCGGAGCTCCTGACGCCTTTCGGAAAAACGCATGTCAATGCGAGTGGCTAGGTGAATGAGTTCATGTAGGTTAGCAGGGATTTCTCGTGCGGCCAGAACATCTTTAATGTTGCTGGATAGGCCTTTTTTAAAGGTCGCGCAGAGGGCCTCATTATTCCAGGATAATTCTGAAGCAAGAGTACGGAATTGTACGGCATACTCGCCAACGGAAGAATTACCCTGGACCAGGTTCAACAGGGCAGTCTCAGCAGAAGAGGCTCGGGCAGGTTCCTCAAAGACACTTCGGATTTCCGAGAAGAAGGAGTGTACAGAGGCAGTGACGGGGTCATTGCGGTCCCAGAGCGGTGTGGCCCAAGACAGGGCTTTTCCAGACAGAAGGCTGACTACGAAAGCCACCTTAGACCTTTCAGTGGGAAACTGGTCCGACATCATCTCCAAGTGCAGGGAGCATTGGGAAAGAAAGCCACGGCAAAACTTAGAGTCCCCATCAAATTTATCCGGCAAGGATAGGCGTAAACCAGAAGCGGCCACTCGCTGCGGAGGAGGTGCAGGAGCTGGCGGAGGAGATGATTGCTGAAGCTGTGGTAGTAACTGCTGTAGCATAACGGTCAGTTGAGACAGCTGTTGGCCTTGTTGCGCTATCTGTTGTGACTGCTGGGCGACCACCGTGGTGAGGTCAGCGACAACTGGCAGAGGAACTTCAGCGGGATCCATGGCCGGATCTACTGTCACGATGCCGGCTGGCAGGAGGTGGATCCTCTGTGCCAGAGAGGGATGGCGAGGACCGTGCTAGTGGACCGGTTCTAAGTCACTACTGGTTTTCACCAGAGCCCGCCGCAAAGCGGGATGGTCTTGCTGCGGCGGTAGTGACCAGGTCGTATCCACTAGCAACGGCTCACCTCTCTGGCTGCTGAAGATAGGCGCGGTACAAGGGAGTAGACAGAAGCAAGGTCGGACGTAGCAGAAGGTCGGGGCAGGCAGCAAGGATCGTAGTCAGGGGCAACGGCAGGAGGTCTGGAACACAGGCTAGGAACACACAAGGAACGCTTTCAATGGCACGATGGCAACAAGATCCGGCAAGGAAGTGCAGGGGAAGTGAGGTGATATAGGGAAGTGCACAGGTGATCAGACTAATTGGAACCACTGCGCCAATCAGCAGCGCAGTGGCCCTTTAAATCGCAAAGACCCGGCGCGCGCGCGCCCTAAGGAGCGGGGCCGCGCGCGCCGGGACAGGACCGACGGGGAGCGAGTCAGGTACGGGAGCCGGGGTGCGCATCGCGAGCGGGCGCTACCCGCATCGCGAATCGCATCCCGGCTGGAGGCGGTATCGCAGCGCCCCGGGTCAGTGGATCTGACCGGAGCGCTGCAGTGAGGAGAGTGTAGCGAGCGCTCCGGGGAGGAGCGGGGACCCGGAGCGCTCGGCGTAACAATTGGGCTTTTGGAGAGAGAATTTGGCTGGAATTGAAGGCAGGTGTGTTTACAAAGCCCCCATAGTGCCAGAACAGTGGATTCCCCCCACATGTGACTCCATTTTGGAAACTACACCCCTCACAGAATGTAACAAGGGGTGCAGTGAGCATTTACACCCCACAGGTGTCTGACAGATTTTTTTGAACAGTGATTCGTGGAAATGAAAAATTTTATTTTTCATTTGCACAGCCCACTGTTCCAAAGATCATGCTCAATGCACCCCTTATTACATTTCGTGAGGGGTTTCGTTTCCAAAAGGGGTCACATGTGGGGGAGGTCCACTGTCCTGGCACTGTCCAGAGCAGCATATGTTTTCTATGGGGATTTTCTCCTACTCTGGACAGTTCTTAAAATGGACAGAGATGTCAGCAGAGAGCACTGTGGTCGTGATGTCAGCAGAGAGCTCTGTGTTCCAAAAAGAAAAGTATTTCCTCTGTAGTATTCAGCAGCTAATAAGTACTGGAAGGATTAAGATTTTTTAATAGAAGTAATTTACAATTCTGTTTAACTTTCTGCCACCAGTTTATTTAAAAAAAAAAAGTTTTCCACCGGAGTATTCCAGGAAAAAAACATTTTTTTATATCAACTGGCTCCAATAAGCTAAACAGATTTGTAAATTACTTCTATTAAAAAATCTTAATCTTTCCAATAATTATCAGCTGCTGAAGTTGAGTTGTTCTTTTCTGTCTGGTAACAGTGCTCTCTGCTGACATCTCTGCTGTCTCGGGAACTGCACAGAGTAGAAGAGGTTTGCTATGGGGATTTGCTTCTACTCTGGACAGTTCCCGAGACAGGTGTCATCAGAGAGCACTTAGACAGAAAAGAACAACTCAACTTCAGCAGCTCATAAGTACTGAAAGGATTAATATTTTTTTTTATAGAAGTAATTTACAAATCTGTTTAACTTTCTGGAGCCAATTGATATATATATATATATATATATATATATATATATATATATATATAAGTTTTTTCCTGGATAACCCCTTTAAGAACAGTTCTTTTCAATCGGCACACAGGAGATCCTGTTCGTGACGCCAAAAAAATGTTGTGGCGCCCATACAGAAGATGGCTAGAATAGTCCAGGGAAGCTGAAGGTAGTAGTCATATTATGGTTTCAGATGGCTAAAAGGAGGATAATATTGGTCATAGACTTTAATTAAGAGGTTTCCGGACTTCATATAGAATACCCAAATAAAATGTTACAGTAGGCGGCGTGACATTTAAGAGAGATTGCGATGTATGAAATGACATTTAGCCGCCATGTTACTATGTGCGGGCCTGTTATACGGATCCACCCGACCTTCAGGGCCCCGAGCCGACCTTCATTCACTGGTCTCATATTCCTTAGACTCTATAGTTATTTTAGAAAGTGTCGTCTTTTGCTGCAGTTTTATAGTTCATTACTTAAAGGGGTACTCCCGTGGAAAACATATATATATATATTTTTTTTTTAATCAACTGGTGCCAGAAAGTTAAACAGATTATGTAAATTACTTCTATTAAAAAATCTTAATCCTTCCAGTACTTTTTAGGGGCTGTATACTACGGAGGAAATGCTTTACTTTTTAGATTTTTCTAATGTCATGACCACAGTGCTCTCTGCTGACCTCTGCTGTCCATTTTAAGAACTGTCCAGCGCAGCATACGTTTCCTATGGGGATTTTCTCCTGCTCTGGACAGTTACTAAAATGGTCAGCAGAGGTCAGCACTGCGGTCATGACATTAGAAAAATCTAAAAAGTAAAGCATTTCCTCTGTGGTATACAGCCCCTAAAAAGTACTGGAAGGAATAAGATTTTTTTTTATAGAAGTCATTTACAAATCTGTTTACATTTCTGGCACCAGTTGATTTAAAAAAAAACAAAAGTTTTCCAACGGAGTGCCCCTTTAATAATTGTGTAAGGCTCACGAGTTGCCCCTCAAAACCTTGTCTCGGGTTTCGGCACCAAATACATAACAGCAGTGTTTCCCAACCAGGGTGCCTCCAGCTGTAGCAAAACTACAATTCCCAGCATGTCCGGACAGCCATTGGCTGTCCGGGCATGCTGGGAGTTGTAGTTTTGCAACAGCTGGAGAGACGCTGGTTGGGAAACACTACTGTATTGTATTTGGTGCCGAAACCCTGGGATTATGGTGGACTCACAAGACAATCACGGATCCTTCCTAAGCATGACCATTACTGTCTGGCAGGTAAGTACTAAGGTCACCTTGTTGGAGGTCCCCTTTAAGGAATTATGTGTCGATGGGGTTGGATTAGCTTTTCATTTTAATTTACATTGTTATATAGGACTTTATTTTTTATTTTGAAGAATTTCATTACACATATTGTGGGAAAAGAAAGTAGGTTTTGTAGTATTACGGAGCCTAAGGCACCAATATGCATTCTGCCATATGGCACCACCATAAGTCCCCGGAAGTAATACTTCTGGGGGTAAATCCTTCTGTTATACCCCATCCTATGCAAAAATGCCTCCAGATAAAATCAGAGGCGCACACAACAACACCATGTGACCATAGACCATGTGACCAAATAAAACGCTAATTTGTAATATGGCCCAAAGAACGAGCTCAGAGATGCGGCAGTAATAGACGCCAGATGGGTGCAGCGCCTAAGAACACAAGTCTTGGATATATCCAAATTTTAATAGGATTTTACATGTTACACAACAAAATAGGGTATAAAAAAAAAAAATGGGACGTAAATTTGTAAATGACTTCTATTAAAAAATCTTAATCCTTTCAGTACTTATGAGCTTCTGAAGTTAAGGTTGTTCTTTTCTGTCTAAGTGCTCTCTGATGACACACACGTGTCTCGGGAACCGCCCAGTTTAGAAGAGGTTTGCTATGGGGATTTGCTTCTAAACTGGGCGGATCCCGAGACAGGTGTCATCAGAGAGGATTTAGACAGAAAAGAACAACCTTAACTTCAGAAGCTCATAAGTACTGAAAGGATTAAGTTTTTTTTAATAGAAGTAATTTACAAATCTGTTTAACTTTCAGGAGCCAGTTGATATATATATATATATATATGTTTTTTCCTGGAATACCCCTTTAACAGCCATGTTGTTCTATTGTAGACAGGACCAGTGTTGCTCACGAATATTCGCCATTCAAATATTCGTTGTGAATATCGCATATTCGCGAACTCGCGAATATTACGAATTTCGCGATTAAAATTCGCTATTACGAATATTCGTCTTTTTTTCAAACTGTTTTAAAAACTGAGCACATTGTAGGGATCTCCTTCGACGGATAAACGCAATTCTTGTATCATTAAAGACCCAGGGATGAGACTGTGAGGCGAAAGGTTTATGCAATGCGAATATTCGTGGAAATTCCGCCCTACTTATGCCTGTCAGCCAATGAGAGTTCTGCAGGCACAGTTGTCAGAGCTTAGCAACGTCCCTAGCAACGTCCCTCGCATGATGTTATAGCGCGCATGCGCAGACGGGCAAAATTTCGCTATTAATTTCGCATTCGCAATAGCGAAATTTCGCAATTCAAAAAACCGGCACGAATATAACGAATATTCAAATTTCACGAATATGGCACGAATATCAGTCCTCATATTCGCAAAATATCGCAAATTCGAATATGGCCTATGTCGCTCATCACTAGACAGGACTGAGGGGGGAAGCTCCTGCTGCAGCTAGTTGACTTCTAGGCAATGATAGGACAGTAAGGAAGAGGGATGTGGCTGTTCTCTTTGGAACACATTGGTGAAAATGTAAAATTTTCAAGCTTTTATGTTGTTTTTAGCCTTCAGTTTTCATAGTTTTTGAGCCTGTAGTTTTTGCATAAAATTCTTCATGCATTGTGCTCCCTTTACTTTCCGGTTGAGAGTGTCTAAAGTGTGCCTGGTCAGAGGTGAAGTTGGGACACGCACAATTATTATTTTTTATTTGAAATTTTTATATTTAAATATTTAAAATAATATTTAAAATTATTTAAATATTGCATTTGCAAAAAAAAAAATAGAAAAAAATATTAAAGGGGTACTTCGAACCCAAGACATCTTATCCCGTATCCAAATGATAGGGGATAAGATGTCTGATTGCGGGGGTCCTGCCGCTGAGGACCCCCGCAATCTCTCATGCAGCACCCACCTGTGTGAGCTGCACGCAGCGCTGGAGGCTCCAAGTCAGAAGCCTCACGATCACGGGGCCAATGTATCGTGATGTGACGACTCCGCCCCCGTGTGACCTCACGCCCTGCCCCCTCAATGCAAGTCTATGGGAGGGGGCGTGAGGTCCCACTGGGCGGAGTCGTGGGGTCACGATACTCCGGCTCCATGGTCGTGAGACTTCAGACTCGGAGCCTCCAGCGCTGCGTGCAGATCACACAGGTGGGTGCTGCATGAGAGATTGCGGGGTCCCCACCGATCAGACATGTTATCTCCAATCCTTTGGATAGGGGATAAGATGTTTCGGGGCCGGAGTACCCCTGTAAATAGCCTGGTAATGAGAAAGCACGCCCCTTAAAGCTAGACCAGTGCTGGGAGTTGTAGTTTGGAAACACTGGGCTAGACTATGGCGTATGGAGCGCAAACTATATATATATATATACACCCTATTCCAAATTATAATGCAAATTCTATTTAAGTGTCACAAAGATTAAATATGTTGTTTTTCAGTTTAACTCATGAATACATTGTGCCTCAATCCTTCCAGTACTTATCAGCTGCTGTTATGATCCACAGGAAGTTCTTTTCTTTTTTTAAATTTCCTTTCTGTCTGACCACAGTGCTCTCTGCTGACTCCTCTGTCCATTTCAGGAACTGTCCAGAGCAGGAGAGGTTTTCTATGGGGATTTGCTCCTACTCTGGACAGTTTCTAAAATGGACAGAGGTGTCAGCAGAGAGCACTGTGGTCAGACAGAAAGGAAATTCAGAAAGAAAAGAACTTCCTGTGGATCATAACAGCAGCTGATAAGTCCCGGAAGGATTAATATTTTTTAATAGAAGTAATGAACAAATCTGTTTAACTTTCTGGCACCAGTTGATTTAAAAAAAATGTTTTCAACCGGAGTACCCCTTTAAGGGTTTGTTCACACAGTATTTGGTCACTATTGTGCATAACAATTGCATGGAATATACTGTATAGCATAATTTGCTGTCTCTGAGGTTCCATTCAGTATCAGTCTTCTCAGTGTTTTTCTAGTTTGACGTTTTTAACAAAAAGCATTTCTGGAGGAGATCATCCCTACACCACAATCATGGGCCCCACATGTATCAGACCTCTGACCTCTGCGCTGATCAGTGAACTGAAGCTGCACATTAAGTAGAGAAATTATAAAGATGGATGAGTTCCTCCGGCCAGATGTGAAGCCAACGTCCAATCACCAAGGATGATCGGGGGTCTTCTTACCTTATGACCCAAATTACATTATGGACTATAATATCTTTTGTATCGTAGCAGCTTTGGTTTCGATCAGATTGTTTTAATATAATCTTCCTAAATTCCCATAAAGACCATGTACATATGATAAGGGGATAAAATACATAACAAAAACCAAAAGCAAGTGTAATAAACAAGAATGCAATAAAAGAGAGACTGGTACAGAGCGAGAGAGGACCCTGCCCAGGAGGGCGTACGATCTGCAAGGTGAGAGGAGGAAGACACCAGGGAAGGTAAGTGTCGCATGTTACTGTGAAAAGTTTGAACTGTATTTGTTGGCCAACGGGTAGACAGTGAAGGGAGTGGATGAGCGGAGAGGCAGAGGATAAGCAAGGGGAGAGGTGGATTAGTAGGGCAGCAAAGTTGAGGATGGATTGTAGGGGAGCAAGAGTATTTGATGGAAGACTACAGAGGGGGATGTTGCAGTGGCCCGAGCAGGAGATAAGGGAATGTTCTAGCATTTATGTTGTGTTGAATTTGAGGAGAGACTAGATTCAAGAAATGTTTTTGAGATGAAGGTGGCAGAAAGTGGAAGAGCAGTATTGAAAGACAGAGCTAAATCAATGGTTATCTCCTGGACGCAGACATTTGGGATTGGGGATAGTGTGGAGCCATTGACTGCACTTCACAGATTAGGTGGCAGGGTGGAGCCCGATAAGGGAAGATGGTGAATTCTATTTTTTCCCATCTTGAGGTTTCTAAAGTGGAAGAAAAAAAGAAGGGAGATATAGCCGACAAACACTTCGGCATCCTGGATACCAAAGAGGTGACAACTGGGCTGAAGAGGTAGATTCGAGTGTCATCAGTGTAAATGTCGTACTTGAAGCCATGGGATTCTGTGGTCTGTCCAACAGTGAGAGGGGGTACTGGATGCAATATGGTACCGAGACACCACATATTATTTTGCGTTTATGTCAGAACCGCTGTAAAATCAGCCACCCCTGCGCAAATCACCAATTTAGGCCTCAAATGTACATGGTGCTCTCACTCCTGAGCCTTGTTGTGCGTCCGCAGAGCATTTTACGCCCACATATGGGATATTTCCGTACTCAGGAGAAATTACAAATTTTTTTTTTTTTTTTTCCTTTTACTTCTTGTGAAAATAAAAAGAAAAGGGTAACACCAGCATGTTGGTGTAAAAAATTTTTTTTTTTACACTAACAGGCTGGTGTAAACCCCAACTTTTCCTTTTCATAAGGGGTAAAAGGAGAAAAAGCCCCCCAAAATTTGTAACGCAATTTCTCCCGAGTACGGAAATACCCCATATGTGGCCGTAAACTGTTTCCTTGAAATACGACAGGGCTCCGAAGTGAGAGAGCGCCATGCGCATTTGAGGACTAAATTAGGGATTGCATAGGGGTGGACATTGGGAATCACTAGCGCAGAATACCCCTAACAGGGTGCCTCCAGCTGTTGCTAAACTCCCATCATGCCTGGACAGTGAGTGGCTGTCCAGAAATACTGGGAGTTGTTGTTTTGCAACAGCTGGAGGCTCCGTTTTGGGTAAAATGCCGTACGATACGTTTTTCATTTTTATTGGGGGGGGGGGACAGTGTAAGGGGGTGTATATGTATTGTCTTACTCTTTATTATGTGTTAGTGTAGTGTAGTGTTTTTAGGGTACAGTCACATGAGCAGGTTTACGGTGAGTTTAACACTAGGAGTTTGAGCTGAGGCAGAAAATTTGCCGCAGCTCAAACTTGAAGCAGGAAACTCACTGTAAACCCGCCCGCGTGAAAGTATCCTGTACATTCACATGGGGGGGGGCAATCCTCTAGCTGTTGCAAAACTACAACTCCCAGCATGCACTGACAGATTGTGCATGCTGGGAGTTGTACTTTTGCAAAAGCTGGAGGCACACTGGTTTGGAAAACCTTTAGTTAGGTTCTTTTACCTAACTCAGTATTTTCCAACCTGTGTTCCTCCAGCTGTTGCAAAACTACAACTCCCAGCATGTACTGATCGCTGAAGGACATGCTGGCAGATGTAGTTATACAACAGCTGGAGGTATGCAACTACAACTCCCAGCATGGCGAGACAGCCATTTGCTGTTCGTGCATGCTGGGAGTTGTAGTTTTGCAAGATCTAGAGGGCAACAGTTTAGAGATCACTGCACAGTGATCTCCAAACTGTAGCCCTCCAGCTGTTGCAAAACTACAAATCCCAGCATGCCCAAACAGCAAACAGTTGTCTGGGCATGCTGGGAGTTGTAGTTCTGCAACATCTGGAGGGCCATAGTTTAGAGACCACTGTATAGTGGTCTCAAACTGTAGCCCTCCAGATGTTGCTAGGCAACCCACCGGCTTCCGTAGTCTGCAGCAGGGAGCCAGCCGCACGTCATCGCTGCCCGCCGATCGTCGACCACTGCCGCCGCTGATGGTAAGTGACCTTCTGCGGCGGTCACCGTTGGTTCCCCCGCTCTGTCCGGACTACAGTGGGTTGGCAGAGCGGGGGAAACGAACGTTAACCCCCCGCCCCCGATCTGCTATTGGTCGTCGCTTCTTGGACACCCCCGATCCCCCTTATTTTCCGGGTCACCGGTTCACCTGAGACCTGTTTGACCTGGAATCGCCGCAGATCGCCGGTCTGAATTGACCGGCAATATGCAGCGATCGCCGACATGGGGGGGTCTCAGGACCCCCCGGGCATATGATCGGGATAGCTGTCACGCCCCCTCCCGTAGGCTTGCATTGAGGGGCGGAGCGTGACGTCACATGCCGCTGGCCCGGTAGTCGCTTGTAATCTGTCCCGGAGCGAACACGCTTCGGGGACTGATAACAAACAGGGTGCCGCGTGCATGATCCCGGGAGAACCCCTTTAAGGACTCTAAAACAGGGGTGTATGGATATGCACAGCGTCCTTAAAGGGTTAAACATACCAGTAGGGTGTCTAAAATACCAGTCAGGTGGCAACCCTAAGTGTGTGACATAGTTGTAATAATTATTGGGGAGATTTATGAAAACCTGTGCAGGGGAAAAGTTGATCAGTTGCCCATAGCAACCAATCAGATCGCTTCTTTCATTCTTAACAAGACCTCCGAAAAATAAAAGTGATCTGATTGGTTGCTATGGGCAACTGGTCAACGTTTCCTCTTCACAGGTTTTGATCCCTGATTGTCTTCATATATAGGACGAGAATCTTCTGACACAGTGAGTAGCCGACCATTTCTGGGCATAAGACATCCGAACTTGCTGGGTGCCCTACGGTTGCCTGGACAACTGTACCCCCCCCCCCTCCCCCCCCCCCCCCCCAGCATCAGCCGCCTCTCACCTCATCACATGGGGCAGATCGGGCAGCAGTTTTGGACACTTCTGTCATCCACATTTTGATAACATTATTTTTCACACACAAATAAAATAAATGAGTCGAACAAGTCAAAGAACAGTTTAAACAAAGGGAACTTTATTTATTATTTACAAAAATGTTTGTGTAGGGATTTTATGTAACCTCCATCACTCACAAAGAGCGGACAGTAACTAATACTCAGGACAGGAAAAACCTCCAGCGGGGAGGAAACCTGTAGGGAATCCATGGCTACTGTACGGCCCTTCCTCTGGGCATACTAAAGGAGGTTACCTCTAGAATTTGGGCCAATGTGTCCGTGTATGTGCTGCCCCACAGCCTGGAAGGTGTGCATCTAAGATAGGAAAAGAAAAGAGAGATTAGTTACATGTTTATTATAGAAATGCGCATGCAACTGGACAAAAAGATGTGATACTTACCAGTCACAGGCGGGTATGAATTTCCATCCCTAGGTTCCTACAGTTTAGGCCCCTCACTGATGACAAAGGTTATGACATCACATGTGTGACCTCACGGGAGTTCTATTTGAGTAGTGCTGCTTTCTGATTGGCTGAAAATACAAAAACCTTTTTAACATATTCTGCATGACTTATCTCAGGGATTTTTGTAAATTTTTATTACAATGGCTCTACTCCCGGTGGGTAGATTATATTTGTTTCTCCTAACCAGACACTCAGTATTTGTAATATCATTTGGTGGCCCTTACAGCCTGGGCCCATAGGTTTCTTACACAGATCACTGCGGCTCTGGCAGGCTCAATAGGGGAGATTTATCAAGACCTGTCCAGAGAAAAAGTTGCAGCAACCAATCAGATCGCTTCTTTCATTTTGGAAAGGGCCACGAAAAAACTAAAGAAGCGATCTGATTGGTTGTTATGGTCAACTTAGCAACTTCTCCTCTGGACAGGTTTTGATAAATCTCTCCCAATGAGCAGCACTGGCTGCTGGGACGTCTGACGAGTGATGCCCCTGATGTTGCGGCGTGGAGAGGAAGGATATTATTCGTCAGACGTCCCGGCAGCCAGCGCTGCTTATTGATTTAACCCCTTAAGGACCAAGGACGTACCGGTACGTCCTTGGTCCTGCTCCCGTGATATAACGCGGGGTCACACAGTAACCCCGCATCATATCACGGCGGGCCCGGCGTCATAGTGAAGCCGGGACCCGCCACTAATAGTGTGCAGCCCTTTAGCCGCGCGCTCAGAGCTGAGCCGCGCGGCTAAAAGCAAAAGTAAAAAGTGCCGGTTAACTCAGTGGGCTGTTCGGGATAGCCGCGGCATCCCGAACAGCTTACAGGACAGCGGGAGGGCCCCTACCTGCCTCCTCGCTGTCCGATCGCCGAATGACTGCTCAGTGCCTGAGATCCAGGAATGATCAATGTAATAGATCAGTGTGTGCAGTGTTATAGGTCCCTATGGGATAACAATGATCAGTGTGTGCAGTGTTATAGGTCCCTATGGGATAATAATGATCAGTGTGTGCAGTGTTATAGGTCCCTATGGGATAACAATGATCAGTGTGTGCAGTGTTATAGGTCCCTATGGGATAATAATGATCAGTGTGTGCAGTGTTATAGGTCCCTGTGGGATAACAATGATCAGTATAAGAGATCAGTGTGTGCAGTGTTATAGGTCCCTATGGGATAATAATGATCAGTGTGTGCAGTGTTATAGGTCCCTATGGGATAACAATGATCAGTATAAGAGATCAGCGTGTGCAGTGTTATAGGTCCCTATAGGATAATAATGATCAGTGTGTGCAGTGTTATAGATCCCTATGGGATAACAATGATCAGTATAAGAGATCAGTGTGTTCAGTGCTATAGGTCCCTATGGGATAAAAATGATCAGTATAAGAGATCAGTGTGTGCAGTGTTATAGGTCCCTATGGGATAATAATGATCAGTATAAGAGATCAGTGTGTGCAGTGTTATAGGTCCCTATGGGATAATAATGATCAGTATAAGAGATCAGTGTGTGCAGTGTTATAGGTCCCTATGGGATAACAATGATCAGTATAAGAGATCAGTGTGTGCAGTGTTATAGGTCCCTATGGTATAATAATGATCAGTATAAGAGATCAGTGTGTGCAGTGTTATAGGTCCCTATGGGATAATAATGATCAGTATAAGAGATCATTGTGCGCAGTGTTATAGGTCCCTATGGGATAATAATGATCAGTGTGTGCAGTGTTATAGGTCCCTATGGGATAATAATGATCAGTGTGTGCAGTGTTATAGGTCCCTATAGGATAATAATGATCAGTATAAGAGATCAGTGTGTGCAGTGTTATATGTCCCTATGGGACCCCTATGGGACCTATAACACTGCAAAAAAAAAGTGAAAAAAAAAGTGAATAAAGGTCCTTTAACCCCTTCCCTATTAAAAGTTTGAATCACCCCCCTTTTCCCATAAAAAAAAAAACTGTGTAAATAAAAATAAACATATATGGTATCACCGCGTGCGGAAATGTCCGAACTATAAAAATATTTCATTAATTAAACCGCTCGGTCAATGGCGTACGCGCAAAAAATTTGCAAAGTTCAAAATAGTGTATTTTTGGTCACTTTATATATCATGAAAAAATGAATAAAACGCGATCCATAAGTCCGATCAATACAAAAATGGTACCGCTAAAAACTTCAGATCACGACGCAAAAAATGAGCCCTCAAACCGCCCCATTGCGGAAAAATTAAAAAGTTATAGGGGTCAGAAGATGACAATTTTAAACGTATAAATTTTCTTGCATTTAGTTATGATTTTTTTTAAGAAGTGCGACAAAATCACCTATATAAGTAGGGGATCATATTAACCGTATGGACCTACAGAATAAAGTGAATCTGTCATTTTTACTGAAAAATTTACGGCGTAAAAACAGAAGCCCCCAAAATTTTCAATTTTTTCAATTTTGGCTCACAATGATTTAGTTTTCCGTTTTGGCGTAGATTTTTGGGTAAAATGACTGATGTCATTACAAAGTAGAATTGGTGGCGCAAAAAATAAGCCATCATATGGATTTTTAGGTGCAAAATTGAAAAAAAATATGATTTTTTTAAGGGTAAGGAGGAAACAACGAAAATGCAAAAACGGAAAACCCCCGGGTCCTTAAGGGGTTAAAGGTCCTTTATCCACAATACATCTAATATACAGATAACACAATGGGGGGGGGGGGGGGGACACTGCAGGAGAGTCCCTAGGATACAGAGGGACTCAACCTGACAGGGCCTATGTACTGTACGGGACTATATCGCGTACTGAGACATCGCACCATCTTTGTGGCATTTTTGGGGGAGATGTATCACAACCTGTGAAGAGGAAAAGTACAGCGTGTGTTGCATTTATGTGGCGGTTTTCCGCTGGCAGAGAGCACCCCCTCTGGAAAGACCAAATGACTTCCTCCGGAGCATACAGCAGCTGATAAGTACTGAAAAGCTTACAGCAGCTGATAAGTACTGAAAAGCTTGAGATTTTTATTTAGAGGTTATTAGCGAATCCGTTTAACTTTCTGGCACCAGTTAATTTGAAAACAATTTTTTTTTTCTCTCCGGAGTAGGCCTGCACGATATATATCGCAATCGCAATAGAATCACAATTATTGCCAATTGCGATATGTCGATTTGGCCTTTGGGAAAATCCAGAAAGCACGTCAGCGGCGGCAGCATGGGCAGTGGCTCCGGTGATGGCGGCAGGGGCTTCCGTGGTCGCAGCGAGTTCAGTGGAGAACTGGCGCAACTGTCCATCTGACTGCGCCGCTTCTCCGACGGAGATTGGCGATGATGATTGGCGGCAATGTCCCGACCGCAGTGAGATGATCCGTGCACACGGATGAAGAAATAAGACAGAGGAGACCGGGGAACACGGGAAGGTGAGCTAAAATTTCTTTTCTTTTCTTTTGCAGCCCGGGCACAACGGACTCCTGATACTTGTCAGTATACTTTTACTTTAATGAAACCGCACGGTCAATGGCGGAAAATTAAAAAACAAAAACAAATGTGGTTACTTCATAAACCAGAAAAAAATAAGTGATCAAAATATCCCATCAAAACAAAAAGGGTACTGATAAAAGCTACAGATCATGGCGCAAAAAATGAGCTCAGAAGCAAAATAGTACTAAGTACAGTTGGCGGCTCACAAAACAAGTCTTATGTGGAAAAATGTTAAGCGTTATAGTTATAAGAAGGTGAGGAGGAAAAACAAAACCCCCTTCCTGGTTCATAAAAGGGTACTCCACCCCTAAACATCTTATCCTCTATCCATCTTATCCTCACATGTCCCCGCCATTCATGTCTACGGGAGGAGGTGTGATGACTAGTCCCCTCCCCTCCCATAGACATGAATGGAAGGTGTGTAACGGTGGTGGTCGCCCATCATCTGGCACGGAGAAAAGTTTGGTGCCACGATCATGGGGGGAGGTCACAGCAATGTATTCTTTGGATAGGGGATAACATGTCTAGGGGTGGAGTACCCGTTTAAGAGAATTCACTTACTCCCAGTGCTTCCTCCCACGCGGCTGCACTGCCCAATAGAGCAACACAACAATGCCAGAGAGTGTGGAGACTACACTATACCAGGCCAGGCGCATTCGGAGGAGGAATTTCTCCCAATTTCATATCCAATCCCCTCCATTTAATGTTCAGTCAATGGACATGAAATTTGGGGGTTGGCTATATGAAATAAGGGGATTGGACATGAAATACAGGGATTTCACCATTTGTTAATTATATCACAATCGCATATCAAAATCGCAATATTTTCCTCCATAATCGCACATTTTCCCCATATTGTGCAACCCTACTCTGGAGTAACCCTTTAATCTTCATTTCAATTACTAACCTAGTGCTTTTCCATCATCACTAATGTTGGTGTGGTAGCTTTGGGGAGCATAGAGTAGGGGGTGTAGCTGTGCGGGTATTAAAGGGTGCTTGTTAACCCTTTCTATTTGTGATGCCAGGGTGAGGGCTCCTCTTTAATGCTTGTCCTACCGCCACCCGTCCCAAGAGCGATAGGGAGGTAGAAAATAATTGAATGTCCACAACCGGAGAGTTTGCTTAAAATAACCGGAACTTTTACTGATGATTTTAGGCAAGTCATATAACTGAGCAGTCTCTTACAAGCAAAGTCTCTGAAGGATTGACAGTGGTTGGGACCTTGTGAGTATACTGAGCTTAGGAAGGTAATTGTTGCGTTGATCCACTGGATTTAGGGGTCAGTTTAGGTCCGGTAGTCAGACTAGGTTTTGTGGGGTTGAGATTTACACTAACGGTTTAGTTTGCGCTGAGGGCGGCAGGCTTCTGGCCTAGCGTGTCTTTGAAAGTTGCGTAGATCCGTTCCGACAGTCCGGCATCCACGAGAGCAGCAACCCAAGAGAGCGATAATTGGCTACAGCTCCCTTATATGGGCAGGGGCTGGACAAAAGCTCATTGGTCCGTACAACTGTCAATCTCCTTTACAAACGAGTTTGGGTAATCATGTGACCTGGGGACCTCCAAAGGTCCTCTAACATACCATAGAGGATTAAACATGGTCACATGACCAAAGGTTCTGCGACACCAACAAGGTAAGTACTTATATACATTATATATTATAGCAATTATATACATTTGAATATGAGAACATTAGAACAGCTGGAGGGACTAGGGGCTGTCCCACCTGGGGGACCCTACCTGGGCATAGGTACTCTGACTTTGGGGACCACTATACAAGGTATGGTATGCAATACGGTAGCGGGACACCACAAACCCCCTTACTTAAATGGGCACTGTCATGAAGTAAAAAAATTGATGTGTTGTAGTACTTAAGTACTACAACATATCTTTAATATACTTTAATTTAAAAAAGTGATTTTAAACCAGTTTAAAATCACTTTTAAATTCGGCCACTAGGGGTCGCCCTCCTAGTGGCCGAATGCATTCGGCAGTGACGTCACTACTGAATTTCGACTCATTTAAGCCTGGCAATGAGTCAAAATTCAGGCACTGCGGTGCTCGCTCCCGCCTGGCAATCAAACAGGTGAGAGCGAGCACGCTCATAGCTGGGGCTGCGCGCATTGGCCAGCTCCACTGGCCTCGCGCGCGGCCCCGCCCGCCCCCGTTACCCTGTCAGGAGGCACTCATTGCTGCGCTGATCCTCCAGATGGGTAAATCTGCTCTCTGCACCAGAGGAATGGGGTGGGGGAAGCGGGGTTCGGGGGAGCGCCGCTGCTCGGCACTAGAGGCATGGTGGGGGGGAGCGGGGTTCGGGAGAGCGCCGCAGCTGCTCAGCACTAGAGGCTGGGGTGGGAGCGGAGTAGCACTGCTGCGCTAACAAAGTTATTGTTTTCACCACAGGGTGCCTCCAGCTGTTTCACCACTACAACTCCCAGAATGCCCTGACAGCCAGTAGATGTCAGGGCAAGCTGAGCATTGTAGTGGTGAAACAGCTGGAGGCACCCTGTATAGTGAACTAAGGGCGGAAGTGTCGGCCCCAGCAGGCATCAGTGACGTTTTAGTAACAGGATGACATATACATGAGATACATCCTAACAATTTTACTTACTTTTATTTTATTTTATTTTTCTGGTTTTCCCTGACTAGCATTATCTCGCTAGACATTATTAAAGCTTTCTAGACATTTTTAAGCTTACTAGACATTTTTAAATCTCACTACACATTTTTTCGCCATATAAGCTACCTGTTAGTACACTGAGGGTTTTACTGGCTTGCCTGAGGCTGTCTACCAATAATCTAGCTACTAGGGTCCATTGGCTACACGCTCTTATTCCTAGAACACAACAGATAAACCTTACCTAGGTTACCTTTTAGATTACGTGCATACATTTTTAGCTCGCAAGAGCACCTACTTGCCGGGCAGGGCATCTCGCACACGTAAGGAGAAAGAAAGAGAAGAGTTAGTGTACATAACAGTGGCAGGAATTGGAAAGTGACATAAGCTACAATTCCTACAGTGCTTTTCTTGAGTGTGAGATTTTTTTTGTTGTTTTGTGTACTAAGGGTAAGTGAGGTAAATACACTAGAGTGATTGTTTTTGAAGTACTATGTGTGTAGTACTACGTGAAAGGTCAGTCTTGGTACCTTAAGGGTAGTTTCCCTTGTGTTGACCTCTGAGACCGACGCAACACCACTTCTCTGGAAACTTCAGTCCCTGAGGGACCAGCTTGAGGGCTGGAAACAGGAGTCATATCTTCTGCAGGACTGGGATAATCCAGGAGACTTGGGGAGGAGATACTTGGAGTACTTGGAGCTGTCACTGGAGTACTTGGAGCTGCCACTGGAACACAGCTAGGGCTGGGCGTGGAGTCTAAGGACGGCTGGACGGCAGCTGGAAATGGTACTCCATAGAACATTACAGGCTGACGAGGGGAGAAGAGTGGAACGTCCATGGTAGGATGGATCCCCTCTCCTTGGACATACTCCCTCGTTGGCCTTGTTTCTAGGGAAGCAGGAAGAGGAGGCTCTGGCAAGTCATCTTTCAGGCATAATTTTATCCTGTTTCGGTGTACCACCTGTGGTTGAAACCCCTCTTTATGGACTTCGTAAACATCCGTGTCGGGATAAGGCATCGCTGTAATAGTGTAAGGCTCCGTCTCCCATAGAGAATCCAGCTTATGTGTCCGAGGAAATTTCCTGAGCCACACTCTATCTACGAGCTGCAGTGGCTGAGCAGAGGCATGCCGATTGTAGTCCTTTTGCTCTCTGTACTGAGCCTCGCACATTTTCTTCTCCACAATGTCTTTGGCTTTCTCGATCCTCCTGCGATTCTCAGAAACCCAATCTTGAGAGGTCTGAGGGGAGTTGTTGAATGGTGCCTGTAGCCCGAAGGCTCTATACTTGGGTAGTTGGCCATGTCGGTCCACCATCAGGAAGAAAGGAGTGTACCCCGTGGAACAGTGGACAGTATTATTGTAGATTTCTAGCAGTTCAGGAAGGAGTCGGGGCCACTCTTCGTGCTTCGAAACAGAGGCTGCCCTCAGCATGTGGATGAATACCTGATTGATCCGTTCACATAACCCATTCCCTTGAGGGTGATATGCAGTGGTCCGAAGCTTCTTACAGTCGTGGAACTGGCAGAGTTCTTGAAACAGCTGAGCCTTGAGCGCAGTCCCTCGATCAGTGAGGAACGATTCCGGACATCCCAAGGGTTGAACCCATTGGCTGTAGAAGACTTGGGCAGCCGTTCTGGTGGTAAGGTCGTTGACGGTACAACGACCACCCTCTTAGAATAATGGTCCACCATGGTCAGGGCATAGATATATCCCGATCGGGTAGGGGATGGTTTCACGTGGTCGAGAGCGACCAGCTGATTAGGCCGTCAGTGTGGATAGGGTGAAGAGGTGCTTCTGCTTCCTTGCGAGAATTCTTGGTGCCATTGCAGACGGTGCATTCGGCACGCCACTTCTCGATATCTCCACGCATCCCCACCCAATAGAACCTTCTTCTAATGGTGGCCTCGGTCTTGTGGACCCCAAAATGTCCCGACTGGTCATGGTAGGCATTAAGGACCATGGCTGTGTCCCTTCGAGGGACAAAAATCTGATGCAGGCGCTCTCCGGAGACCGGATCTAAGGAATTTCTGTATAGCAGTCCTTTGTGGAGGAACAGGCGATTTCTTTGTCGCCACAACCGCTTCAACTCCAAGTCCCCTTGTGCCTTGCGGAACCTAGTCGTCACTCTCTTTTGCAGCAAATAGTCCAAGAGGTCTCCCATGACCCTACTCTCGTCTTGCAGAGTCCTCCAAGTGCGCAGATCTTCGGGCACGTTAGGAGGTCCATGGTCATCACCTTCTTGCGTGGTTAGAGTATTCTGGCTCACAAACCTCTGATAAAAGGGCGGCATCTCTACGTCCTCCCACACATATTCAATAGGCGGTTCCTCACCAGGAGCCATACGGGAGAGCACATCCGCATTAACATTAGTCTTCCCACTCCGATATTTAATGCTGAAATCGTAGTTGGCCAATCTAGAGGCCAGCTCTGTTCAATGGCCCCCAGTTTAGCAGTATTCAGATGTGCCAGTGGGTTGTTGTCAGTGTAGACCGTAAAAGTAGTCCTTGAACTTTTCGCCCAGACCAAAGCAAGAAGTTCCAGTTTGAAGGAGCTATAGTTAGCATTGTTTCTTTCGGCACCTCGTAGGTGTCTGCTGGCATAGGCGATAACTCTCTCCTTCCCGTCCTGTATCTGCGACAGAACGGCCCCCAAACCTCCAAAGCTGGCATCAGTGTACAGTCTGAATGGCTGGCTGTAGTCAGGATACGCCAGGATACGGGTTCGGTAAGAAGGCATTTCAGGGCCTGTAAGGCTGTCTCCTGATCTTCTGCCCACTGTATCGGGAGTCGTCCGTTGTAATTCCTCCTTTGCAACTCCCTGCAACAGAGCAGTCAATGGCCCAGCAACTTGAGTGAAGTGGGGGATGAATCGCCTGTAAAAGCCAGCAAATCCCAAGAAACTCCGTATGTCCCGTATGGTCCTAGGTGTGGGCCAATCCTTCACAGCACTCACTTTGTCCGGGTCGGGTTGCACACCTTCGGCACTGACGACATGTCCCAGATAGTGGACTCTGGGTTTTAATAAATAGTAACATAGTTAGTACGGTTGAAAAAAGACATACCTCCATCAAGTTCAACCAGGGAATTGAAGGGTAGGGGTGTGGTGGGATATTGGGGGAAGGGATGGGATTTTATATTTCTTCATAAGCATTAATGTTATTTTGTTCCAGGAATGTATCTAATCCTGTTTTAAAGCTGTTAATTTTTCCTGCTGTGACCAGTTCCTGAGGTAGACTGTTCCATAAAGTCACAGTTCTCATGGTAAAGAAGGCGTGTCGCCCCTTGAGACTAAACCTTTTCTTCTCCAGACGGAGGGAGTGCCCCCTCGTCCTTTGGGGGGGTTTAACCTGGAACAGTTTTTCTCCATATTTTTTGTATGGGCCATTAATATACTTATATACGTTTATCATATCCCCCCTTAAACGTCTCTTCTCAAGACTAAACAATTGTAACTCCTTTAATCGCTTCTCATAGCTAAGATGTTCCATGCCCCATATTAGTTTAGTCGCGCGTCTCTGCACCCTTTCCAGCTCCACAGTGTCCCTTTTATGGACAGGTGCCCAAAACTGAACAGCATATTCCAGGTGAGGCCATACCAATGCTTTATAAAGGGGGAGTATTATGTCCCTGTCCCTTGAGTCCATGCCTCTTTTGATACATGACAATATCCTGCTGGCTTTGGAAGCAGCAGCCTGACATTGTGCTATTCTGTAGTCTGTGATCTACAAGTCACCCAGATCCTTCTCTACCAGTGACTCTGCCAGTTTAATCCCCCCTAAGACATACAACGCATGCAGGTTATTAGTACCCAGATGCATAATTTTACATTTATCCACATTGAACCTCATTTGCCAAGTGGATGCCCAGACACTTAGTCTATCCAAGTCATCTTGTAACTTATGCATATCCTCTATAGACTGTACCGTGCTACAAAGCTTGGTGTCATCTGCAAAGATAGAAACAGAACTGTTAATACC
Source organism: Hyla sarda (assembly GCF_029499605.1). NCBI lineage: Eukaryota > Metazoa > Chordata > Amphibia > Anura > Hylidae > Hyla > Hyla sarda. The sequence goes on from NC_079191.1 coordinate 13,001,856, forward strand.
ATCCTCTATATCATTGATAAATAAATTAAACAGCAGCGGGCCCAGTACTGAACCTTGGGGTACACCACTAATAACCGTGGACCAATCAGAGTACGAATCATTGACCACCACTCTCTGGGTACGATCCATGAGCCAGTGTTCAATCTAGTTACAGACTAAAGTTTCCAAACCCAAAGACCTTAACTTACCTGTCAGACGTCTATGAGGGACAGTATCAAATGCTTTAGCAAAATCCAGAAACACTATATCCACAGCCATTCCTATGTCAAGGCTTCTACTCACCTCTTCATAAAAGCAAATTAGATTGGTTTGACAACTTCTATCCTTAGTAAACCCATGCTGGCTATCACTTATAATACTATTATCCCCTATGTATTCCTGTATGTAATCCCTTATAAGTCCTTCAAACAATTTACCCACAATGCATGTTAGACTTACCGGTCTATAGTTTCCTGGGGAAGACCTAGAGCCCTTTTTGAAGATTGGCACCACATTCGCCTTGCGCCAGTCCCTTGGCACAATACCAGACACCAGTGAATCTCTAAATATCATGAACAGGGGTGCAGATATTACTGAACTTAGTTCTCTAAGAACTCTTGGGTGCAATCCATCTGGCCCTGGAGATTTGCTTACATTTATATTACACTTAGAAGGTTTGACTTTTAGCCCATGCTGTATAAGGAATTGGAAGACTTAACTAAGATGGTCTAGGTGTTCCTGGTATGTCCGAGAATAAACAATGACGTCATCCAAGTAAAGAAGAACACTTTGAAAGTTAAGGTGTCCAAGGCATCTTTCCATTAGATGTTGAAAGGTGGCCAGTGTGTTACAAAGTCCAAAGAGCATGCTTTTAAACTCGAAGAGCCCCATCAGGGTCACAAACGCTGTGTTCTCCCTTTCTTCCTCGACCATGGATACCTACTGTCACGATGCCGGCTGGCAGGTAGTGGATCCTCTGTGCCAGAGAGGGATTGGCGTGGACCGTGCTAGAGGATCGGTTCTAAGTCACTACTGGTTTTCACCAGAGCCCGCCGCAAAGCGGGATGGTCTTGCTGCGGCGGTAGTGACCAGGTCGTATCCCCTAGCAACGGCTCAACCTCTCTGGCTGCTGAAGATAGGCGCGGTACAAGGGAGTAGACAGAAGCAAGGTCGGACGTAGCAGAAGGTCGGGGCAGGCAGCAAGGATCGTAGTCAGGGGCAACGGCAGGAGGTCTGGAACACAGGCTAGGAACACACAAGGAAACGCTTTCACTGGCACTAAGGCAACAAGATCCGGCGAGGGAGTGAAGGGGAAGTGAGGTGATATAGGGAAGTGCACAGGTGTAAACACTAATTGGAACCACTGCGCCAATCAGCGGCGCAGTGGCCCTTTAAATCGCAAAGACCCGGCGCGCGCGCGCCCTAGGGAGCGGGGCCGCGCGCGCCGGGACAGGACTGACGGAGAGCGAGTCAGGTACGGGAGCCGGGGTGCGCATCGCGAGCGGGCGCTACCCGCATCGCGAATCGCATCCCGGCCAGAGGCGGTATCGCAGCGCCCCGGGTCCGTGGAACCGACCGGAGCGCTGCAGTGAGAGGAGTGTAGCGAGCGCTCCGGGGAGGAGCGGGGACCCGGAGCGCTCGGCGTAACAGTACCCCCCCCCTTGGGTCTCCCCCTCTTCTTGGAGCCTGAGAACCTGAGGACCAGACTTTTGTCCAGGATATTGTCCTCAGGTTCCCAGGACCTCTCTTCTGGACCACAACCCTCCCAATCCACTAAAAAGAAGGTTTTCCCTCTGACCTTTTTTGATGCTAAAATTTCTTTAACGGAGAAGATGTCCGAGGAGCCGGAGACAGGAGTGGGGGGAACAGATTTGGGAGAGAAACGGTTAATGATAAGTGGTTTAAGAAGAGAAACATGAAAGGCATTAGGAATACGAAGAGAAGGAGGAAGAAGAAGTTTGTAAGAGACAGGATTAATCTGGCGCAAAACCTTAAAAGGACCAAGATAGCGTGGTCCCAACTTATAGCTAGGGACACGGAAGCGGACATATTTGGCGGAGAGCCATACCTTGTCTCCAGGGGAAAAAATGGGAGGAGCTCTTCTTTTCTTATCCGCGAATCTCTTCATGCGTGAAGAAGCCTGTAAGAGAGAATTTTGGGTCTCTCTCCATATGATGGAGAGATCACGAGAAATTTCATCCACAGCGGGCAGACCAGAGGGCAAGGGGGTAGGGAGGGGGGGAAGAGGGTGACGGCCGTACACCACGAAAAACGGGGATTTGGAGGAAGATTCAGAGATTCTGAAATTATACGAGAATTCGGCCCAAGGTAGAAGATCTGCCCAGTCATCCTGGCGGGAGGAAACAAAATGTCGTAAATAGTCACCCAAGATCTGGTTAATTCTTTCTACTTGTCCATTGGATTGAGGATGGTATGCAGAAGAAAAATTTAATTTAATCTTGAGTTGTTTACAGAGAGCCCTCCAGAATTTAGACACAAATTGGACGCCTCTATCCGAGACGATCTGCGTAGGCAACCCGTGAAGACGAAAAATGTGTACAAAAAATTGTTTAGCCAACTGAGGCGCTGAAGGAAGACCAGGAAGAGGGATGAAATGCGCCATTTTGGAGAATCGATCAACGACCACCCAAATAACAGTGTTGCCATGGGATGGGGGTAAGTCAGTAATAAAATCCATACCAATCAGAGACCAAGGTTGTTCGGGGACAGGCAGAGGAAGAAGAAAACCAGCGGGCTTCTGGCGAGGAGTCTTATCCCGGGCACAGATAGTGCAGGCTCGCACAAAGTCCACCACATCAGTCTCTAGAGTCGGCCACCAATAGAAGCGAGAGATGAGTTGCACAGATTTCTTGATGCCCGCATGACCTGCGAGATGGGAGGAGTGACCCCATTTGAGGATTCCGAGACGTTGGCGTGGAGAAACAAAGGTCTTTCCTGGAGGAGTTTGCCTGATGGAGGCTAGGGAAGTGGAAATCAGGCAGTCAGGAGGAATGATGTGTTGCGGAGAGAGTTCAATTTCAGAAGCATCCGAGGAACGAGAGAGAGCATCGGCCCTAATGTTCTTATCAGCAGGCCGAAAGTGAATTTCAAAATTAAATCGGGCAAAGAACAGAGACCACCTGGCCTGACGAGGATTCAGCCGTTGGGCAGACTGGAGGTAGGAGAGGTTCTTGTGATCGGTGTAAATAATAACTGGGAATCTTGATCCCTCCAGCAGATGTCTCCATTCCTCAAGTGCTAATTTAATGGCTAGAAGCTCTTGATCCCCGATGGAGTAGTTCCTCTCCGCCGGAGAGAAGGTCCTAGAAAAAAAACCACAAGTAACAGCATGCCCGGAAGAGTTTTTTTGTAGAAGGACAGCTCCAGCTCCCACTGAGGAGGCATCAACCTCCAATAGGAAGGGTTTAGATGGGTCAGGTCTGGAGAGCACGGGAGCCGAAGAGAAGGCAGACTTGAGTCGTTTAAAGGCGTCTTCCGCTTGAGGAGGCCAAGACTTGGGATCGGCATTTTTTTTGGTTAAAGCCACAATAGGAGCCACAATGGTAGAAAAATGTGGAATAAATTGCCTGTAATAATTGGCGAACCCCAAAAAACGTTGGATGGCACGGAGTCCGGAGGGGCGTGGCCAATCTAAGACGGCAGAAAGTTTATCTGGGTCCATTTGTAGTCCCTGGCCAGAGACCAAGTATCCTAGAAAAGGAAGAGATTGGCATTCAAACAGACATTTCTCAATTTTAGCATAGAGTTGATTGTCACGAAGTCTCTGAAGAACCATACGGACATGCTGGCGGTGTTCTTCTAGATTGGCCGAAAAAATTAGGATATCATCAAGATATACAACAACACAGGAGTATAACAGATCACGAAAAATTTCATTAACAAAGTCTTGGAAGACAGCAGGGGCGTTGCACAGGCCAAAGGGCATGACCAGATACTCAAAGTGTCCATCTCTGGTGTTAAATGCTGTTTTCCACTCATCCCCCTCTCTGATGCGGATGAGGTTATAGGCGCCTCTTAAGTCCAATTTAGTAAAGATGTGGGCACCTTGGAGGCGATCAAAGAGTTCAGAGATGAGGGGTAAGGGGTAGCGGTTCTTAACCGTGATTTTATTAAGTCCGCGGTAGTCAATGCAAGGACGTAGAGAGCCATCTTTTTTGGACACAAAGAAAAATCCGGCTCCGGCAGGAGAGGAGGATTTACGGATAAAGCCCTTTTTTAGATTCTCCTGGACGTATTCAGACATGGCAAGAGTCTCTGGGGCAGAGAGAGGATAAATTCTGCCCCGGGGTGGAGTAGTGCCCGGGAGGAGGTCGATAGGACAATCATAAGGCCTGTGAGGAGGTAGAGTCTCCGCTTGTTTTTTGCAGAAAACATCCGCGAAGTCCATATAGGCCTTAGGGAGACCGGTTACTGGAGGAAGCACAGAGTCACGGCAAGGGTTACTGGGAACCGGTTTTAGACAGTCCTTGGAACAAGAGGGCCCCCAACTCTTGATCTCCCCAGTGGACCAATCCAGGGTTGGGGAATGAAGTTGAAGCCAGGGAAGTCCAAGGAGAATTTCCGAGGAGCAATTGGGGAGGACCAAAAGTTCAATCCTCTCTTGATGAGATCCGATGCTCATTAGAAGGGGCTCCGTGCGGAAACGTATGGAACAGTTCAACCTTTCATTGTTTATACAATTGATGTAAAGGGGTCTGGTGAGACTGGTCACTGGGATGTTGAACCTGTTGACGAGAGAGGCCAAAATAAAGTTTCCTGCAGATCCAGAGTCCAATAAGGCCACAGAAGAGAAGGAGAAGGCAGAGGCAGACATCCGCACAGGCACAGTAAGACGTGGAGAAGCAGAGTAGACATCAAGGATTGTTTCACCTTTGTGCGGAGTCAGCGTACGTTTTTCCAGGCGGGGAGGGCGGATAGGACAATCCCTCAGGAAGTGTTCGGTACTAGCACAGTACAGGCAGAGGTTCTCCATGCGGCGTCGTGTCCTCTCTTGAGATGTCAGGCGAGACCGGTCGACCTGCATAGCCTCCACGGCGGGAGGCACAGGAACAAATTGCAGGGAACCAGAGGAGAGAGGAGCCGAGGAGAAGAAACGCCTCGTGCGAACAGAGTCCATATCTTGGCGGAGCTCCTGACGCCTTTCGGAAAAACGCATGTCAATGCGAGTGGCTAGGTGAATAAGTTCATGAAGATTAGCAGGCATTTCTCGTGCGGCCAGAACATCTTTAATGTTGCTGGATAGGCCTTTTTTAAAGGTCGCGCAGAGGGCCTCATTGTTCCAGGATAATTCAGAAGCAAGTGTACGGAATTGTACGGCATACTCGCCAACGGAAGAATTACCCTGGACCAGGTTCAACAGGGCAGTCTCAGCAGAAGAGGCTCGGGCAGGTTCCTCAAAGACACTTCGAATTTCCGAGAAGAAGGAGTGTACCGAGGCAGTGACGGGGTCATTGCGGTCCCAGAGCGGCGTGGCCCAGGCTAGGGCTTTTCCAGACAGCAGGCTGACTACGAAAGCCACCTTAGACCTTTCAGTGGGGAACTGGTCCGACATCATCTCCAAGTGTAATGAACATTGGGAAAGGAAGCCACGGCAAAACTTAGAGTCCCCATCAAATTTATCCGGCAAGGATAGTCGTAGTCCAGAAGCGGCCACTCGCTGCGGAGGAGGTACAGGAGCTGGCGGAGGAGATGATTGCTGGAGCTGTGGTAGAAACTGTTGTAGCATAACAGTCAGTTGAGACAGCTGTTGGCCTTGTTGCGCTATCTGTTGTGACTGCTGGGCGACCACCGTGGTGAGGTCAGCGACAACTGGCAGAGGAACTTCAGCGGGATCCATGGCCGGATCTACTGTCACGATGCCGGCTGGCAGGTAGTGGATCCTCTGTGCCAGAGAGGGATTGGCGTGGACCGTGCTAGAGGATCGGTTCTAAGTCACTACTGGTTTTCACCAGAGCCCGCCGCAAAGCGGGATGGTCTTGCTGCGGCGGTAGTGACCAGGTCGTATCCCCTAGCAACGGCTCAACCTCTCTGGCTGCTGAAGATAGGCGCGGTACAAGGGAGTAGACAGAAGCAAGGTCGGACGTAGCAGAAGGTCGGGGCAGGCAGCAAGGATCGTAGTCAGGGGCAACGGCAGGAGGTCTGGAACACAGGCTAGGAACACACAAGGAAACGCTTTCACTGGCACTAAGGCAACAAGATCCGGCGAGGGAGTGAAGGGGAAGTGAGGTGATATAGGGAAGTGCACAGGTGTAAACACTAATTGGAACCACTGCGCCAATCAGCGGCGCAGTGGCCCTTTAAATCGCAAAGACCCGGCGCGCGCGCGCCCTAGGGAGCGGGGCCGCGCGCGCCGGGACAGGACTGACGGAGAGCGAGTCAGGTACGGGAGCCGGGGTGCGCATCGCGAGCGGGCGCTACCCGCATCGCGAATCGCATCCCGGCCAGAGGCGGTATCGCAGCGCCCCGGGTCCGTGGAACCGACCGGAGCGCTGCAGTGAGAGGAGTGTAGCGAGCGCTCCGGGGAGGAGCGGGGACCCGGAGCGCTCGGCGTAACACCTACCAGTATCCACTGGTCAAGTCTAGTGTCGAAAAATAGGCTGCGGATCCCAAAGCAGTGAGGGACTCCTCAATCCTAGGAAGAGGGAAGGCATCTTTGTGAGTTACATCATTCAATTTTCTGTAGTCCACACAAAACCGAATGGTTCCATCCTTTTTCTTGACGAGAACCAAAGGAGCAGCCCAGGGGCTCTGGCTCTTCCGAATGACGTCAGCCTCCTTCATTTCTTGGAGCATCTTTTTCACCATTTGGTACATCCCAGGTGCGACAGGCCTATGGCTCTCTTTGATGGGAGGACTATCCCCAGTCAAGATCCGATGCTGTATCATCGCGGTCCGGCCAAAGTCAGTGGGGTGTTTACTGAAAGCTTCCTGAAATTGTTTAGCTACTTGGATGACTCCTCTCACCTGTTCCTGGGGAGTCTCTTCATCTCCTATCTGTAGCTGAGCCCACCAGGGTTCTACAGGGCCATTTCCGGTCCCCTCTGCGGCTTGAGCAGTCCATTGTCTGGCAATTTTTGGCTTCAACATCACATCTCGGGAGTCCAGGTGATGTAACTGGGCTATAAGGGTATACTTAGTCAGTCTGGTAGCAGCTTTGAAGAGGTTAACCACCCGGACCGGGACCCTCCCATTTCTTACAGTCACAAGGCTTCTGGCTGCTTGTATCAAAGGGTAGTCCTCTAGTTGCAGGGGTTCTAGGAGTGCCTGGTAGTCCTGGTTCTTCACCCCTGGTCGGGCGCGGCACCAAATAATAGTCTCTGTCTGCGGCTGCAGGGTAGCAGCCCTTATATCTTGGATTCTCACTTGGCAGATCTCCCCTTGAGGGTTGGCGAACTTCTTTTCTGCTTGGAGTGTCCTGAGGTGGTGTTGTGCGGCTCGTCGGCCAGAGGGTGACATGTAGGGAAGACAAGCATGCAATGAGTTAACTATATCCTCAAAACAGTGTCTCATGATGTTCATACCTAAAATAAACTCAGCTGCATGGTCATCCCCAACACTAGTAACAATAACACCTTGTCCCTTAAGAACATGATTCCCTACTTGGACTGTGCGCTCCCAGTAGCCATGCCTGGGTACTGGTTTCCCATTAGACATGTGCAATTCGTTTCGGACATAATTAGTTTTTGTCCGAATTGTTCATATTTCGTACATTCGGATTGATCTGAATGTACAAAATATTTACATCCGAATGAATCCAAAATCCGAACGAAATGAATTGTACGTGTCTACTAAATTGTGAAAAATGAATTAAATTTTTGTTAAAACAAAATTCGTTTTCATCTAGAAGCAAGGGACCATTATCGAGAGTGGGTGCACGGAAAAGAAGAGACCCGCGGAGATCAGAACATTAAGACAGGTAAGATAATGAATAATTCTATGTGATTCATTAATGCATGATGTAATGTTGAATGAATGAATGAATAAATGAATGTATGAATGAATGAATGAATGAGTAAATGAATGAATGAATGAATGAATGCTGTATGAATGATTGATGTGTTTGATCGATGTGTTTGATTGCTGGGTGATTTATGTATAACATGTCATGTCACTTGCGCTATCAGTGTTTCTGTTACTGTTACCAGGGTGCCTCCAGCTGTTGCAAAACTAGAACACCCACCCAGCATGCCCTGACAGCCAAAGGCTGTCTGGGCATGCTGGGAATTGCAGTTTTGCAACAGCTAGAGGCCCCCTGCTTCGTTGGCAAACATGCCATAACCTATATTTCAGTTCTTTCATTTTTAAAACCCCCTCCTTTTTCTCTGAACTGGGTTACTAGGTCAATGAGATGCATAGTAATTGCCATGGGAAAATTTTTTATTCATAAAACCGCAGACTTAATTGGATAATTGGCGTTTAGAACGTTTAGGGTCCCAACGTTCTAAACGGCAATTATCCAATTAAGTCTGCGGTTTTATGAATAAAAAATTTTCCCACGGCAATTACTATGAGACATATTGCCCCGGGTGTTAGTCGTGACACCAGATGCGATCGTTCATAATATAGTAGAGATGTGGAGCAGCTTTATACAGCGCTCACATCTCTGCTCCGGCCAGTGAATAGAACATCACTCATTCATATTTTCCACCCAGAGCTGTGATTGGCCGGATGGTTGCAGCCAATCACAGCTCTGAGGAAACTATGAATGAATGAGTGGCCGGAGTATAGAGCAGAGATGGGAGCGATGTATACAGCCGCTCCATCTCTGCAATACACAGGATGATCACATTGTGTGTCAGTAGGGATACCCGCTGTTATCTGTTCTAACCTGCAAGTACTACTACTTCCAACATGGAGCACACTCTGCACACTCTTCTCCATGCTGGGAGCTGTAGTATCTGCATTAATAGACAGATCGCAGCGACACCCGATGGGATCTGTCTATTAATGCAGGTACTACAGCTCCCAGCATGGAGCAGAGTGTGCAGAGTGTGCTTCATGTTGGGAGTTGTAGTACCTGCAGTTACATAAATATCACAGTGGATGTCACTCCTGACACCCCCTGTGATCCTCCTGTATAATGTATAGATGCGGCCGGCGCTCTTCTATGGTCCGTGCACTGCCGTATATATACACATATTCATATTTCCCGCAGAGAGCTGTGATTGGCCAGATGGTTCCAGCCAATCGCAGCTCTCTGTGGGAAATCAGAATGTGTATATATACGGCAGTGCAGGGGACCATAGGAGAGCGGCCGCCGCATCTATACATTATACAGGAGCATCACAGCGGGTGTCAGGATCTGTTAGCGCAGAGTGGGCTCCAGAAGGAAGGACTCCAGCGCTGCAAAAGACCGAAGCATCCCTCCCCATACAACAATTTCACCTGACTCATTCATATTTTCTGCCCAGAGTGGTGATTGGCCGGATAGTTGAAGCCAATCACCGCTCTGAGGAAAATATGAATGAGTCAGGTGAATTTGTTGTATGGGGAGGGATGCTTCGGTCTTTTGCAGCGCTGGAGTCCTTCCTTCTGGAGCCCACTCTGCGCTAACAGATCCTGACACCCGCTGTGATGCTTCTGTATAATGTATGGATGCGGCGGCCGCTCTCCTATGGTCCCCTGCACTGCCGTATATATACACATTCCGATTTCCCACAGAGAGCTGTGATAGGCTGGATCCATCTGGCCAATCACAGCTCTCTGCAGGAAATATGAATATGTGTATATATACGGCAGTGCACGGACCATAGAAGAGCGCCGGCCGCATCTATACATTATACAGGAGGATCACAGGGGGTGTCAGGAATGACATCCACTGTGATCTTTCTGTAACTGCAGGTACTACAACTCCCAACATGGAGAACACTCTGCACACTCTGCTCCATGCTAGGAGCTATAGTACCTGCATTAATAGACAGATTGCAGCGGGTGTCAGAAGTTACACTCACTGCGATCTGTCTATTAATGCAGATACTACAGCTTCCAGCATGGAGAAGAGTGTGCTCCATGTTGGGAGTAGTAGTACTTGCAGGTAAGAACAGATAACAGCGGGTATCACTACTGACACACAATGTGATCGTCCTGTGTATTGCAGAGATGGAGCGGCTGTATACATCGCTCCCATCTCTGCTCTATACTCCGGCCACTCATTCATTCATAGTTTCCTCAGAGCTGTGATTGGCTGCAACCATCCGGCCAATCACAGCTCTGGGTGGAAAATATGAATGAGTGACATTCTATTCACTGGCCGGAGCAGAGATGTGAGCACTGTATAAAGCCGCTCCACATCTCTACTATATTATGAACGATCGCATCGGGTGTCACGACTAACACCCGGGGCGATATGTCTCATAGTAATTGCCGTGGGAAAATTTTTTATTCATAAAACCGCAGACTTAATTGGATAATTGCCGTTTAGAACGTTGGAACCCTAAAGGTTCTAAATGGCAATTATCCAATTAAGTCTGCGGATTTATGAATAAAAAATTTTCCCACGGCAATTACTATGCATCTCATTGACCTTGAAACCCAGTTCAGAAAAAAGGAGGGGATTTTAATAATGAAAGAACTGAAATATAGGTTATGGCATGTTTGCCAACGAAGCAGGGGGCCTTCAGCTGTTGCAAAACTGCAACTCCCAGCATACCCAGACAGCCTTTGGCTGTCAGGGCATGCTGGGTTGGTATTGTAGCTTTGCAACAGCTGGAGGCTCCCTGGTAACAGTAACAGAAACACTGTTAGCGCAAGTGACATGACATGTTATACATAAATCACCCGACAATCAAACACATCGATCAAACACATCAATCATTCATACAGCATTCATTCATTCATTCATTCATTCATTTACTCATTCATTCATTCATTCAACATTTCATCATGTATTAATGAATCACATAAAATTATATTATCTTACCTGTCTTCCAATGTTCCGATCTCCGCGGCTGCCCTCTTTTCTTGCACACACTCCCGATAATAGTCCCCTGCTTAAAAAAGATTTACCCGAATGTACCCGAATACCGAATGTATCCGAAAACAGATTAATGCAGATACTACAGCTTCCAGCATGGAGAAGAGTGTGCTCCATGTTGGGAGTAGTAGTACTTGCAGGTAAGAACAGATAACAGCGGGTATCACTACTGACACACAATGTGATCGTCCTGTGTATTGCAGAGATGGAGCGGCTGTATACATCGCTCCCATCTCTGCTCTATACTCCGGCCACTCATTCATTCATAGTTTCCTCAGAGCTGTGATTGGCTGCAACCATCCGGCCAATCACAGCTCTGGGTGGAAAATATGAATGAGTGACGTTCTATTCACTGGCCGGAGCAGAGATGTGAGCACTGTATAAAGCCGCTCCACATCTCTACTATATTATGAACGATCGCATCGGGTGTCACGACTAACACCCGGGGCGATATGTCTTATAGTAATTGCCGTGGGAAAATTTTTTATTCATAAAACCGCAGACTTAATTGGATAATTGCCGTTTAGAACGTTGGAACCCTAAAGGTTCTAAACGGCAATTATCCAATTAAGTCTGCGGATTTATGAATAAAAAATTTTCCCACGGCAATTACTATGCATCTCATTGACCTTGAAACCCAGTTCAGAAAAAAGGAGGGGATTTTAATAATGAAAGAACTGAAATATAGGTTATGGCATGTTTGCCAACGAAGCAGGGGGCCTTCAGCTGTTGCAAAACTGCAACTCCCAGCATACCCAGACAGCCTTTGGCTGTCAGGGCATGCTGGGTTGGTATTGTAGCTTTGCAACAGCTGGAGGCTCCCTGGTAACAGTAACAGAAACACTGTTAGCGCAAGTGACATGACATGTTATACATAAATCACCCGACAATCAAACACATCGATCAAACACATCAATCATTCATACAGCATTCATTCATTCATTCATTCATTCATTTACTCATTCATTCATTCATTCAACATTTCATCATGTATTAATGAATCACATAAAATTATATTATCTTACCTGTCTTCCAATGTTCCGATCTCCGCGGCTGCCCTCTTTTCTTGCACACACTCCCGATAATAGTCCCCTGCTTAAAAAAGATTTACCCGAATGTACCCGAATACCGAATGTATCCGAAAACAGATTAATGCAGATACTACAGCTTCCAGCATGGAGAAGAGTGTGCTCCATGTTGGGAGTAGTAGTACTTGCAGGTAAGAACAGATAACAGCGGGTATCACTACTGACACACAATGTGATCGTCCTGTGTATTGCAGAGATGGAGCGGCTGTATACATCGCTCCCATCTCTGCTCTATACTCCGGCCACTCATTCATTCATAGTTTCCTCAGAGCTGTGATTGGCTGCAACCATCCGGCCAATCACAGCTCTGGGTGGAAAATATGAATGAGTGACGTTCTATTCACTGGCCGGAGCAGAGATGTGAGCACTGTATAAAGCCGCTCCACATCTCTACTATATTATGAACGATCGCATCGGGTGTCACGACTAACACCCGGGGCGATATGTCTTATAGTAATTGCCGTGGGAAAATTTTTTATTCATAAAACCGCAGACTTAATTGGATAATTGCCGTTTAGAACGTTGGAACCCTAAAGGTTCTAAACGGCAATTATCCAATTAAGTCTGCGGATTTATGAATAAAAAATTTTCCCACGGCAATTACTATGCATCTCATTGACCTTGAAACCCAGTTCAGAAAAAAGGAGGGGATTTTAATAATGAAAGAACTGAAATATAGGTTATGGCATGTTTGCCAACGAAGCAGGGGGCCTTCAGCTGTTGCAAAACTGCAACTCCCAGCATACCCAGACAGCCTTTGGCTGTCAGGGCATGCTGGGTGGGTATTGTAGCTTTGCAACAGCTGGAGGCTCCCTGGTAACAGTAACAGAAACACTGTTAGCGCAAGTGACATGACATGTTATACATAAATCACCCGACAATCAAACACATCGATCAAACACATCAATCATTCATACAGCATTCATTCATTCATTCATTTACTCATTCATTCATTCATTCAACATTTCATCATGTATTAATGAATCACATAAAATTATATTATCTTACCTGTCTTCCAATGTTCCGATCTCCGCGGCTGCCCTCTTTTCTTGCACACACTCCCGATAATAGTCCCCTGCTTAAAAAAGATTTACCCGAATGTACCCGAATACCGAATGTATCCGAAAACAATCAAAACCGAACCCCCGAATACTGAATGTATCCGAAAAATAAAGCCCGAAAAATTTACTGAACCGAAAATTTTACCAAAAATGAAAAAACTAAACGAAACTTTTTCTTGTGCACAAGTCTAGAGGGTGGGGAGGTGGTGGTGAGTTGGCTGTCTGGGTGGTGGGTTGACTTTTCGGCTGTCCAGGCACACTTTGAATTGTAGTTTTGCAACGGTGCTGGGGTTTCGGCACCAAATACACTACAGCAGTGTTTCCCAACCAGTGTGCCTCCAGCTTTTGCAAAACTACAACTCCCAACATGCCCGGACAGCCATTGGCTGTCCGGGCATGCTGGGAGTGGTAGTTTTGCAACAGTTGGAGACACCCTGGTTGGGAAAAACTGATGTATTGTATTTGGTGCCGAAACCCCAGCCAGGACCATACATGGAAAACATGGAGATTTACAGTTCTGTAGTCCGACGCCATACAAGTTCCTCCCAACATGGCTCTTCTGTGAGCACTGGGTCCCTATACTGATTTAGGGATGTCTCCATGCAGAGATGAAGCCTCCTCCTAAGGGCCCCATTTTGTTTTTTAATGGAAAGAGCGGTCAGGCAGAAAGTGGCTATAAAACACGGCAACACATTTAAGTTTTTCAATAAAGAATAGAATAATTCAGCGACCTGTCCTGGGGCGAATCTCTACGAGAAACTTTAAATAAATATCTGGAGAGTGCTGTCAGATTTAACACTTCGTAGCCATATGAATATTGTATCTGTGAAATGTCCTGGCTGAGCATTAATTCTTGAGTGGTCTCCATTTCTTTGGTAATATTCATCCATCTTGTTGACATTTTCTCCCTCGCTCATATATATATTCATGGTTTCTTCCAGTGAAGTCTCTACATGCACATTAAAGTTTTAGTCTTTTCATGTTTCCTCCTTTGTAACTTTCTCAAACAATGTGTCCTGCTAAGTACTGGAGTCATCTATGGAAAACCTTGGGAGTCGCAGCAATACACTGACGTTGGTTATAGGGTTCCCTAGTTTGGGAAATTAGTCCCATGAGGGCACAAGCCTGAATGGGAAATGGTAAATTGGATGACAACATCACAGTTCCTTTATATAGACATGATGACATCACACAGTTCCTCCATATAGACATGATGACATCACACAGTTCCTCCATATAGACATGATGACATCACACAGTTCCTCCATATGGACATGATGACATCACACAGTTCCTCCATATAGACATGATGACATCACACAGTTCCCCTATATAGACATGATGACATCACACAGTCCATCCATATGGACATAATGACATCACACAGTTCCTCCATATGGACATGATGACATCACACAATTCCTCCATATAGACATGATGACATCACACAGTTCCTCCATATAGACATGATGACATCACACAGTTCCTCCATATGGACATGATGACATCACACAGTTCCTCCATATGGACATGATGACATCACACAGTTCCTCCATATGGACATGATGACATCACACAGTTCCTCCATATAGACATGATGACATCACACAGTTCCTCCATATGGACATGATGACATCACACAGTTCCTCCATATGGACATGATGACATCACACAGTTCCTCCATATGGACATGATGACATCATACAGTTCCTCCATATGGACATGATGACATCACACAGTTCCTCCATATGGACATGATGACATCACACAGTTCCTCCATATAGACATGATGACATCACACAGTTCCTCCATATAGACATGATGACATCACACAGTTCCTCCATATGGACATGATGACATCATACAGTTCCTCCATATAGACATGATGACATCACACAGTTCCTCCATATGGACATGATGACATCATACAGTTCCTCCATATGGACATGATGACATCACACAGTTCCTCCATATAGACATGATGACATCACACAGTTCCTCCATATATACTGATGACATCACACAGTTCCTCCATATATACTGATGACATCACACAGTTCCTCCATATATACTGATGACATCACACAGTCAAAGGTGAGCATCAGTTTTTTTTTTTTTATGTTTCCCACATGCCCCAACAAAACATTAATGGGGGAGATGGGACATGTGGGGGGAGATGTCACATGGAAGAAGGAGAGATGTGACATGGGGGAAATGTGACAAGAGGGAAGTTGTGACAAGGAGGGAGATTTGACATAGGGGGGAGATGTCACTGGGGGGATGTAACAAAAAGTGGGAGATGTAACCAGGAGGGAATGTGACATGGGGAAGAGGCGATATGGGGGAGATGGGACATAGGGTTATGTGAAATGGAGGTGTGGACATGATATGGGGAAGATGTGAAATTGGGGATAGAAATAAAATGGTGGAGATTGGACATGAAATTGGGTGATTTCGCCATTTTTTTATTATATCGAAATTGCAAGATTTACCTCTATAATCGCAATCACACATTTTCCCCGAAACGCATAGAACTACTGGGTTGGCAGTACTGGGTTGGCAGTACCAGGCCATGACCCCAGCAGAAAAGAATAGATCCCATGTGAACTGCCCCATGACCCTCTGCAGGGAGCCCAGATTACGGGGAGAGTGTAGGAAGAGGACGGGTCCACCGGGCCCGGGAGTTATATACCAGTCAGCATTTGTCTTGTGTCCTTCATGAAGATAAAGAAGGGAGATTGTGGTGGTTTGGTGAGACAGATGTTCCTAAGGAAGATCAAAGAATTCCAAATGTCTGTGCTACTATTTGTAACATCTTTCTCATTAATATATTCAAAAAATTCTCATTAAGTAATTTTTTTTAATAATGTTTAATTGACTGTTAAGACATCAGAAGATAATGGGGGGGGGGGGGGTCCTGGCTAGCGGGTAAGGACCCGACAGCTTGTCTATGACTTCATGTGGAAGTGTTTGGCCTTGAAAAGACTAAAGTGGATGTTTTTATAATTAACGTGTTGAGTTGTTTCCATGGCAACGCTAACATCTCTTCACAACCTCGTCTAGACAAATTGCATTTACCTGGCGGGAGCAAAGTACAGAACTTCACCAATGGAGACGTTCTCCGCATTTCCTAATGAATATTCTTCAAATAAAAAGAGCAAATTAAGACAAAAAAATCTTTTAAGTTAGGATTAACATGTGGTGTCCCAGCACCAATGGTTCAAAAAGTTGTCCTGTGGTTTTTGGATCATGAATGAATATGTGTGGGGTAATGGTGGTTTACTGCAAACGTATCTATGTGTACTGCACCATATTTATTACATACACTGAGCTATTTAGTGTGTAAAGTGTTAATATTTATGCATTGCTGTATACAGATGAATGATGCCTTGGTCACATGATCCTCCCAACCAATGGTGAAATCCTGAAATCCTAACTGACCGTACCTGTTCCTGTCCACGCCGTAAGGATAAAGTTCTTCATCTCTAAAATGGAGTTTTCTTTGTCTTGGACAGAGAGAAGAAGGCTGAACAAGGGCCTCTCTGCAATACATTTATCTCGTAGATAGCCTCCGGACATGGTTAGTGCCTTTGCCTGTCCAAGCATGCTGGGACTTGTACTTTTGCAACAGTTGGAGGCACACTGCTTGGGAAACACTGGACTAGACAGTCTAAAAATACCCTAGATCCATCACAGTGGTTCGGGCTGTCTATGGCCCTTTATCGAACAAGGCAGAGCTCTTAAAGGGGTACTCTGCACCTAGAGGATAGGGGATAAGATGTCTGATCGCGGGAGTCCAGCTGCTGAGAACCCTCGCGATCTCTCCTGCAGCACCCCGTCATCTTGTGCACGGAGCAAGTTGCGCTCCGTGCCTGATGACTGGCGATGCCGGGGCCGCAGGATCGTGACGTTCCAGCCCCGCCCCCTCGCAATGTCACACCCCACCCCCTTAATGCAAGTCTATGGGAGGGGGTGTGGCGGCCGCCACACCCCCTCCCATAGACTTGCATTAAGGGGGCGGGGCTTGACTTCACGTGGTGTGTTGCAAAAATCTCTAAGACTTTATAACAATGTGTCGCAATGTCATGTGCGCCACTTTTTGGAGGGAATTGTGCCACAATTCGGCAATTTCTACAATTCTGCAGAAGTAAATACGTCCCACCAATCTTATGCTATAATCCGCACATAACTACACAAGCCAGGAATTTTTAAAGAGAAGAAAACCTTTTAGAAACTCTAAATCTGGGCTGGCAGTGAAGATTAGCTGATCCAGAGCAACGGATCAGCTGTATAAAACATAGAACCTCCCAAACAGCCTGACAGGAGGAGACAGAACAGCAGGACAGTTTATTGCTATGTGTAACAAACACTGTCATTTCCAATCAAACGAAAATCAATGATTTCTGAGCTAAAAATCTCTGTTATCAGAAGATAAAGGCTCCTGTAAATTTAAAGCAGTGTTTCCCAACCACTGTGCCTCCAGCTGTTGCAAAAGTACATTTCACAGCATGAAATATTGTTCAGATGACATGTATGTCCTCATAATCTGCAAGATAGGTAGAGAGTACAGGAGACCTTCCACAAAACTTGTCTGGGGTTTCGGCACCAAATACTGTACAGCAGTATTTTCCAACTGGTGTGCCTCCAGCTGTTGCAAAACTACAACACCCAGCATGAAATATTGTTCAGATGACATGTATGTCCTCATAATCTGCAAGATAGGTAGAGAGTACAGGAGACCTACCACAAAACTTGTCTGGGGTTTCGGCACCAAATACTGTACAGCAGTATTTTCCAACTGGTGTGCCTCCAGCTGTTGCAAAACTACAACTCCGCGAATGAAATATTGTTCAGATGACAGGTATGTCCGCATAATCTGCAAGATAGGTAGAGAGTACAGGAGACCTACCACAAAGCTTGTCCGGGGTTTTGGCACCAAATACAATACAGCAGTATTTCCCAACCATTGTGCCTCCAGCTGTTGCAAAACTACAACTCCCAGCATGAAATATTGTTCAGATGACATGTATGTCCTCACAATCTGCAAGATAGGTAGAGAGTACAGGAGACCTTCCACAAAACTTGTCTGGGGTTTCGGCACCAAATACTGTATTGCAGTATTTTCCAACTGGTGTGCCTCCAGCTGTTGCAGAACTACAACTCCCAGCATGAAATATTGTTCAGATGACAGGTATGTCCTCATAATCTGCAAGATAGGTAGAGAGTACAGGAGACCTTCCACAAAACTTGTCTGGGGTTTCGGCACCAAATACAATACAGCAGTATTTTCCAACTGGTGTGCCTCCAGCTGTTGCAAAACTACAACTCCCAGCATGAAATATTGTTCAGATGACATGTATGTCCTCATAATCTGCAAGATAGGTAGAGAGTACAGGAGACCTTCCACAAAACATGTCTGGGGTTTCGGCACCAAATACAGTACAGCAGTATTTTCCAACTGGTGTGCCTCCAGCTGTTGCAAAACTACAACTCCGTGAATGAAATATTGTTCAGATGACATGTATGTCCGCATAATCTGCAAGATAGGTAGAGAGTACAGGAGACCTTCCACAAAGCTTGTCCGGGGTTTCGGCACCAAATACAATACAGCAGTATTTCCCAACCATTGTGCCTCCAGCTGTTGCAAAA
Source organism: Hyla sarda (assembly GCF_029499605.1). Classification (NCBI taxonomy): domain Eukaryota; kingdom Metazoa; phylum Chordata; class Amphibia; order Anura; family Hylidae; genus Hyla; species Hyla sarda. Next base: position 13,020,626 of record NC_079191.1, read on the forward strand.
CTACAACTCCCAGCATGCCCAGATAGCCTTTAGACACTGTTTGGAAAACACCATTTAGAGTAATCTAATACAATTACAATGTGGATACAATTCATTTGAAGAGTTTTCTTTGGGTCTAATTAAAGCTTTGATCTTCTTCGCATCATCTAATGGTTCTTGTCAGCCGGTGAGATTCGCCTCACTGCTTCCGCGATAAGTTCTGGCAACGTCGCCATTTGCAGGATTGTTGAGAGAATCGGTAAAATTATTTGGCAGAATTTGCTGCTTCTCCCTCCGCCAAGATTTGGTTGGAGTGATTGGCGTCGATGTAAGAGTAGGTCAGGGAATGGGAATCACCTAGATTTTATTTGTTACGTGTTAAAGGGGTACTCCACTGGTACTCCACTCTTCTTAGAGGGCGTGCTCATGATGTCATGAGGGGCGTGGCCAACCCCTGCAGCATGAAAACAGCGTTCGCAACTAGAGATGAGCGAACTTACAGTAAATTCGATTCGTCACGGACTTCTCGGCTCGGCGGTTGATGACTTTTCCTGCATGAATTAGTTCAGCTTTCAGGTGCTCCCGTGGGCTGGAAAAGGTGGATACAGTCCTAGGAGACTCTTTCCTAGGACTGTATCCACCTTTTCCATCCCACCGGAGCACCGGAAAGCTGAACTAATTTATGCAGGAAAAGTCAGCAACCGCCGAGCTGAGAAGTTCGTGACGAATCGAATTTACTGTAAGTTCGCTCATCTCTATTCGCAACATTTGCTTCTGAACGCTGGCCAGTGGAGTATCCCTTTAAAGCCAGATAATTTGTTTCTATTTTTTTTCCATACATTATATTATTAATTTTAAATATATCTTATTATCATTTTATTATTTTATTCATTTATTTAAGTACAAATTATGGGGCGGCCATCTTGTCTCAAATGTTTTTAAAGTGTTACCTGTTATATCACAGAAGAGATAATGCTTCTATATCTTCCACACTGGGTCATGCAGATGCTTTACATGTCTTTTTATGTGTCTGCTTCTGCATTTGGCTCACAAACCCCTCTGTTCTGCTGCTCACTCATTCTGGCATCCACTGCTCAGGAAGGGGCGTGTCCGTGGCAAGCACTGAGCCCGCCCTCACTCACTAACATTAACTTCCTCCCTGAGTTTGCTGTGCTGTGTCTCTTCATCCAATCAATGCAGGCTGCTCTGTAACCCCCTCCTTTCTGTTTTCTTGCTGCTGTCTGATAGGACAGGAGTGGGCACAGAGGAGTTGTTGTCCTGCCCTCACTTACTGGGCTTGGTCCCAGCCTGTACTCTGTTCAACTGGGACAATGATGATGATGCGCCGGACAGGATGATGTTCTGGATGGTATAGGGACCCCTAGTGGTCTTTTTTAAGCCATGATTTCTATTTAAAAAATAGGAGATACATTGTTGCATGAAGTATATTAGAAAGGTTAATGTTTTTTCAAGAAGTACAACATATAATTTTTTTCTATTCTGACAGTGGCCATTTTACAGCATTTAGGGCTTTACTGAAAGCCCCATGGACATAGACACAATAATCATCTCCAGACCTCATTCATTTTATGGGGCTGGTTTGTTAGCATGCTCTGTGACCTGTGCAAAGGTCATTCTACAGGGAGGGGGCTGAGCTGTGAGCATCATCTATTGTTTTCTCTATCTACTGGTATCTTCTCTTATCTACTATTGTCCCAATGTACATTTCCAAACCCTATTCTTTGTATGGAGCTGCTTTGTAAGCATGCTCTGCGACCAGTGCAAAGGTCATTCTTTAGGGAGGGGGGGGGGGCTGAGCTGTGAGCATCATCTATTGGTTTTACTATGGTTGTTTTGCATTCACTGTAATGCTGTACAGATCACCTTCTAGGAGCCTCCTTCTTATCATCCCAGACAGGACAGAAAGTGTCAACTTAGTTTAAGGCCTAGTGGCCAAAATGAAAACTGCAAGAAGTCAGGATTATTTCATAATATAGAATAATAAGAATATAAGAAAATTAATAATATAGCAAAATGGAGGGAAAAAATCCCCCAGAATTCTTTAAAAAATATATTTAACATAAAATTTGGGTCAGAACCATAACCAGTAAATCTCTTATAGTAGTGTTTTCCAGTGTGACACTGTGTATCCAACTGTTGCAAAACTACAACTCCCAGCATGCCCGGACAGCCGTTGGCTGTCCGGGCATGCTGGGAGTGGTAGTTTTGCAACAGCTGGAGACGCACTGTTTGGAAAACACTGTCATATAGTATTATTGTGTCCACTCTTACTTTTCTGCAAAATTAATTAGTTATCGAGACATGGTTGCAATTCCCATCACAACCACTGGGCGGCCACAACAAAGACACATATGGCATAAACAGCTCCTGACAGAGTATAGCAGAATACTGTGTTTTTTTTCCTTTCCTCAATAATATGTTAAACCAAGAGGAAAGGTAAATAAAGGACACATCTGTATGTTTTAGTCTATATTCCGAAGGCTCTCGTATCACGACCTCGAGTCACGTTCTGTACCGCAATCCATACGTCTATCTAGTAGCCTTCCCCTCTTCTCCATGAGCGGGGCTCAGATCATTTACACCTCATTACTGAGCCTACGCAGATGAACTCACTCCACTCCATTTCTCACAGACTATTTTAGACCCGGCGCACTAGTTACAGACTACATTTTTCCCCTTAGGGACCGTGGTAATTGCGCTTCAGCGATGACCCCAGAAAATCAAAGTGTCACACGGTGTACGCATTAGAGTGACCTCTGGTCTATTATGTCAGAGAGAAAATTCTGTAGAGTTATTTATATTGCCTTTAAGACAGCGCTCGGTAATTGAGTCCTCTGTATTCCTAGAGCGCAGGTTTCACGTGTGCGCCGCGTTCTGTATGGGGGGGTGACAGAAGTGCGCAGGACCCATGTGACCACAGTTTATATGATCACACGATACGTTGGCTCACAGCTCTGTAGCCTTTAAATACTATTAATAAAGCACTACAGCATTATATATATATATATATATATATATATATATATATATATATACTATGAAGGAGATTTATCATTCTTTGGCTTTTATATGTCAATTTTTTTTTTACTTATTTTTTGCTTACATGTGACCTGTTCATCAAATAGTCACACGACCCTGATAAATAAATCACACGTAAGCAAAACCCGGGAAACCCGCTTACAAAAGCATATTTTAGAGCAGCAAAGCTTTCCCTTATGTTAATAGCCGAAGTTTTTTTTTATCTACCCTTTATTACCAGTAGCGTTGCTAGAGAGTGACGGGCAGCAGCTGACACCCTGACTGGCTGCCTGGCACTGAATAGCTGCACTCCAACTATTCCACAACAACCCATCCACTTTCCTCAGAAATAAAAAAAATAAAATTAAAGGGGTTATCCAGGAAAAACTTTTATATATATATCAACTGGCTCCAGAAAGTTAAACAGATTTGTAAATTACTTCTATTAAAATTTTTTAATCCTTTCAGTACTTATGAGCTTCTGAAGTTAAGGTTGTTCTTTTCTGTCTAAGTGCTCTCTGATGACACGTGTCTTGGGAACCGCCCAGTTTAGAAGCAAATCCCCATAGCAAACCTCTTCTAAACTGGGCGTTTCCTGAGACATGTGTCATCAGAGAGCACTTGGACAGAAAAGAACAACCTTAACTTCAGAAGCTCATAAGTACTAAAAGGATTAAGATTTTTTAATAGAAGTAATATACAAATCTGTTTAACTTTCTGGAGCCAGTTGATATATATATATATATATATATATATATATATATATATATATATATATAAAAAAAAGTTTTTTCCTGGAATACCCCTTTAAAAACATGCTATGCCGCACCATGAATATCCGTACTCAGGAGGCTTTCTTTTTGAGCCCGCATTTTGTGATGTTGGTGGGCGGAGTCTTGCGTCGCTGAGCTGAGGCCGGAGTTTACGTCAGGAAGGAAGATAGCGCAGAACCAACAGGCACATAAACAATAGGGAAGCCACAAATAAAAACAAAAAAATGGCTCGGTACGTGACCAACCCCAAATGTGCATGAAGCTGTATTACTATGGATGTTTCTTTTTTTAAGGAAAAATTTTCGTGCCACATATGGGTTATTTACATAGTCTGCAAAAATTCTTACACAATCATTTTGTGCCTTATTCTATTTAACACAACATTAATTTTAAAATGTATTGGGTACGCCAGCATGTACGTGTCCTAAAATTAACAAGGTGTGCATGTGTATTTTCAACCTTAAAATTAATAGTTATTTGTTATATAATAAATTTTTTCTATAATTAACATTAATGTAGTAGCTTTGTTTCATGATGCAGAACAATAACAGTTGTTAAAGTGGGTGTTAAAGGGGTACTCCGCACCCCTAGACATCTTATCCCCTATCCAAAGGATAGGGGATAAGATGTCAGATCGCCGGGGTCCCGCTGCTGGGGGCCCCTGAGATCTCGGCTGCTGCACCCAGCCTCCAGCGTTGCCGGTGTGAGGCGGAACCCGTACAGGTGGGTGCAGCAGCCGAGATCTCAGGGGCCCCCAGCAGCGGGACCCCGGCGATCTGACATCTTATCCCCTATCCTTTGGATAGGGGATAAGATGTCTAGGGGTGCGGAGTACCCCTTTAATGTCCTTTTCTGTGACATATTGTTATGCCGAGTGCTCCAAGTCCCTGCTCCTCCCCGGAGCGCTCGCGGCGTTCCTCTCTCTGTAGCGCCCCGGTCAGACCCGCTGACCGGGAGCGCTGCACTGACTGACCAGCGGGGATGCGATTCGCATAGCAGGACGCGCCCGCTCGCGAATCGCATCCCAAGTCACTCACCTGTCCCGGTCCCCGGCTGTCACGTCCTGGCGCGCGCGGCTCCGCTCCTTAGGGCGCACGCGCGCCAGCTCTCTAAGATTTAAAGGGCCAGTGCACCAATGATTGGTGCCTGGCCCAATTAGTCTGATTAGCTTCCACCGGCCCCCTGTCCATATAACCTCACTTCCCTTGCACTTCCTTGCCGGATCTTGTTGCCATTGTGCCTAGAGAAAGCTACTACTGTGTTTACCATTACTGTGTTCCTGACCTCCTGCTATTACTATTGACTACGAACCTTGCCGTCTGCCCCGACCTTCTGCTACGTCTGACCTTGCCTCTGCTTAGTCCTTCTGTCCCACGCCTTCTCAGCAGTCAGCGAGGTTGAGCCGTTGCCGGTGGATACGACCTGGTTGCTACCGCTGCAGCAAGACCATCCCGCTTTGCGGCGGGCTCTGGTGAAAACCAGTAGCAACCCTAGAACCGGTCCACCGACACGGTCCATGCCAATCCCTCGCTGACACAGAGGATCCACATCCAGCCTGCCGAATCCTAACAGTAGATCCGGCCATGGATCCCGCTGAAGTGCCGCTGCCAAGTATCGCTGACCTATCCACGGTGGTCGCCCAGCAATCCTGACAGATCGCCCAACAAGGACAGCAGCTGTCGCAGTTGACCACCATGTTACAGCAACTTCAGTCGCAGCTACAGCAGCAACCACCTCCTCCGCAGCGAGTGGCCGCTCCTAACCTCCGCTTGTCCCTGCCGGACAAATTTGATGGAGACTCTAGACTCTGCCGTGGTTTCCTGTCACAATGTTCCCTTCATTTGGAGATGTTCTCGGACCAATTTCCTACAGAACGGTCAAAGGTGGCTTTCGTGGTTAGTCTCCTGTCTGGGAAGGCTTTGTCTTGGGCCACACCGCTCTGGGACCGCAATGATCCTGTCACCGCCTCTGTACACTCCTTCTTCTCTGAGGTTAGCAGTGTCTCCGAGGAACCAGCCCGAGCTTCTTCTGCCGAAACTGCCTTGTTAAACCTGGTCCAGGGTAGTTCTTCTGTAGGCGAATACGCCATCCAATTTCGTACCCTCGCCTCTGAATTATCTTGGAATAATGAGGCCCTCTGCGCGACCTTTAAAAAAGGCCTATCCAGTAACATCAAGGATGTACTGGCCGCACAAGAAATTCCTGCCAACCTGCAAGAACTTATCCATTTGGCCACCCGCATTGACATGTGTTTTTCTGAGAGACACCAGGAGCTCCGCCAGGAAAAAGACCTTGATCTCTGGGCACCTCTCTCCCAGTATCCTTTGCAATCTACCCCTGTGCCTCCCGCCGAGGAGGCTATGCAAGTGGATCGGTCTCGCCTGACCCATGAAGAGAGGACTCGCTGTAGGGATAAAAATTTATGTCTGTACTGCGCTAGTACCGTAAATTTCTTGGTGGATTGCCCTATTCATCCTCCACGTCTGGAAAACGCACGCACCCAGCTCACGTGGGTCTGGCGTCTCTTGGTACGAAATCTGCTTCTCCACGTCTCACTGTGCCTGTGTGGATTTCTCCTTCTGCCAACTCCTCCTTCTCAGCCGTGGCCTGCTTGGACTCTGGTGCTTCTGGAAATTTTATTCTGGCCTCTTTGGTGAATAGCTTCTGCATCCCGGTGACCCGTCTCGTCAAGCCGCTCTACATTTCTTCGGTCAACGGAGTGAAGTTGGACTGTACTGTGCGTTACAGCACAGAGCCCTTGCTTATGAACATTGGACTGCATCACGAGAAAATTTAATTTTTGGTCCTGCCCAACTGCACCTCTGAAGTCCTCCTCAGTCTGCCATGGCTCCAGCTTCATTCTCCCACCCTGGACTGGACCACCGGGGAGATCAAGAATTGGGGTCCTGCTTGCCACAAGAAATGCCTCACGTCTGCTCCCAGCCCCATCTGTCGGGCCTCAGTGTCTCCTCCTGTGCCTGGTCTCCCCGAGGCTTATCAGGACTGTGCCGTGCCTCTTCATAGCCCCAGTCCTGTTGACACCCAGCCCTGTGACATGCTTCTCCCTCTGCTCCCCCTCCCCATTCCTTCTGTTCTGCCTGCCGTTGATCTGTATACCCAGGACTTCTCTGTCCTCCAGAAGGAGACTCTACAATCGCTCCCAAAGTCCTCGTCCCTGGTGGAGCGACAACCGGACAAAAAGAAGGGGAGACCTAAGGGGGGGGGTACTGTTACGCCGATCGCTCCGGGTCCCTGCTCCTCCCCGGAGCGCTCGCGGCGTTCCTCTCTCTGCAGCGCCCCGGTCAGACCCGCGCCCGCTCGTGAATCGCATCCCAAGTCACTCACCTGTCCCGGTCCCCGGCTGTCACGTCCTGGCGTGCGCGGCTCCGCTCCTTAGGGCGCGCGCGCGCCAGCTCTCTGAGATTTAAAGGGCCAGTGCACCAATGATTGGTGCCTGGCCCAATTAGTCTGATTAGCTTCCACCGGCCCCCTGTCCATATAACCTCACTTCCCCTGCACTTCCTTGCCAGATCTTGTTGCCTTAGTGCCTAGAGAAAGCTACTACTGTGTTTGCCATTACTGTGTTCCTGACCTCCTGCTATTACTATTGACTACGAACCTTGCCGCCTGCCCCGACCTTCTGCTACGTCTGACCTTGCCTCTGTCTAGTCCTTCTGTCCCACGCCTTCTCAGCAGTCAGCGAGGTTGAGCCATTGCCAGTGGATACGACCTGGTTGCTACCGCCGCAGCAAGACCATCCCGCTTTGCGGCGGGCTCTGGTGAAAACCAGTAGCAACCCTAGAACCGGTCCACCGACACGGTCCACGCCAATCCCTCCCTGACACAGAGGATCCACCACCAGCCTGCCGAATCCTAACACATATGCACTTTCTGTAAGCCAGGATGGACCTGGAATACATATGAGACTTTTATAAGGAGATGTAACTTTTTTTTTCATAAATAGCGACTATCGCATTTGATGAATACATGAAAAAAATAAGAAATTACTACATGAGCAGATTTCAGAAATGTGGTTTGGAATAAGCAAAAATAAAAAAGTTGCAGCATGTATAGAAAAGTCACACGTGCGCAAGTATGTGCGACTTTTTTACGCCAAAAAAAAAATCTTCTATGGAGCATGATAAATCTCCTTCTATATATAGGACAGCATTATATATATATATATATATATATATATATATATATATATATATATATATATATATATAGATAGATAGATAGATAGATAGATACAGGACAGCATAGGCTATTGTCATAAAATAATGTAAAGGTTCTTGTGTATGCCTTGTGCTTACCTATAATCAACATGGGGCATGTATTCCTGTATCAGTAAATTGTATTTAAATAAAACTATCACCCCAAGGTATAAAACTTATTAATATAATGTTATAAATTGTACTGGCTTCTGCATCATTCACCCCTGACAGTAGGTTATGTAGTCCTCTTATTCTCAGTGTGTTGTCTTAGCAGCTCTCCAATTCATCCCTCTCTTCTGACAGAAAGTTGTGCAGTCTTCTTATTGTCAGTGTAGTGTTTTCTCAGCAGCTTACATTCTCCTCCCTCTCCTGACAGGAAGTTGTATAGTCCTTTTATTGTTAGTGCGGTGTTATCTCAGCAGCTCCCCAACTCCTCCTTCTCTCCCGATGGGAAGTTGTGTTGTCCTCTTATTTTCAGTATGGTGTTGTCTGCAGCTTGCCAGCTCCTTCCTCTCTCCTGACAGGAAGTTGTGTAGTCTTCTTAATGTCAGTGGGGTGATGTCACAGCAACTCCCTAACTCCCCCCTGTCTCCTCATAGGAAGTTGTGTTGCCCTCTCATTGTCAGGTTGGTGTGGTCTCAGCAGCTCCCAGGCTCCTCCCTCTCTCTCTCTTTTGATAGGAAGTTCTGTAGTCCTCTCTATGTCTGTGTGGTGTTGTCTCAGCAGCTCCCTGGGTCCTCCCTCTCGCCTGACAGGAAGTTGTGAAGTCCTCTAAATGTCAATGTGGTTTTGTGTCAGCAGCTTCCCTTCTCCTTCCTCTCTCCTGAGATGAGCATTACCCTCTGCTGTCTCAGAAGGCATGGCTGGATCTTGTCTCTGACCTCTAGCCCCACCCCCTGAGTGATGTCACCACCTCTGATCAGCCCCTACAGCTACATCACCATCTCCCTGTCATATACGCATATACATACAGATTTTTATTAGGACAATTAGGGAGAGTGAGGTGTAGTTACAGCATGCTGCCTTGTGCTGAGCAATGCCACAGGCAGAGGAGCAGATAGGGAATGAATACAGCAAATTCTCCAGACTGTAAAACATTGATCATTAAGAACAATGGGTTGGGAACTGGAAGGATGTCTGTGAGAGGGCTGTAATAAAGGGAGGGAAAGAAATTCATACTGGGAATTGTGTTACTGAGCTACTGCTCAACTAGAAAGTGGTAGGAAAGAGGATGACATATCCATAAAACAAATGGAATTTTAATAGTTTCAGAAATGGGGCAGACAGGGGAGTAGTGCTATATGCATCTGCATCCTTTTTTTAAAACTTACTCCAGAGTACTCCTTAAAGGGGTACTCCACCCCTAGACATCTTGTCCCCTATAATTTGGATAAGATGTCTCATCGCGGGAGTCAGGGACCCCCACAATCTCCCTGCTGCACCATTCATTTAGAGCATCGGGTGTTGTGCCGGAGGCTTGTGATATCACGGTCATGCCCCACTCGTGATGTCATGGTCATGCCCCCTCAATGCAAGTCTATATGTCACGCCCCCTCCCATAGACTTGCATTGAGGGGGCGTGGCTGTGACGTCACGAGCGGGGCGTGACCGTGATGTTTCAAGCCTCCGTCCGGCATCCCCTGTCATCGAAGTTGGCTCCGTGCACCGGATGTCTGGGGTGCCGCAGCCGAGATCCTTTGGATAGGGGATAAGATGTCTAGGGGCGGAGTACCCCTTTAAATAAATGGCCTCCGCTCCTGTACCGGGCTTGGTTGGTGGATCTGACAGGCCGGATCTCCTGCAGTAAAGTGTAGACTTCTTTACTACATCGGTAGCGAGGTGCGCAGATCGCAGTCACATCCTTTATCCTGGCGTTCAGAGGGAGGTTTTAAATCCAGACTTTCTTTTTTTATTCTGGTTGCTGTGAATTATTGTCACATTTTATTTCGTCCGGCATCGTAAATGACGCTCGGTCACCCGCCGCCGCTGTTTTATGATGGCGCACAAAGGCTGCGCAGGAGAATAATTGAGCTCCAGCAATAAAGGTGAGGAGTGCGGGGTCTCCTGTTGTCTCTTAATATGTGAATAATATTTTTTGTTTTAGTTAATGGCCCACCAGGGGGCGCAAGCAGCCGTATCGCTACAATCCTGCGATCCGAAACCTCGTAAATCTATAGAACATCAAATAGTGAAAATGTTTGAATAAAGAAAGAGCAAAGCGTCCGCTGGTGACTGTATATTATTTCATCATTATGGGGCAGATTTACCAAAACCTGTCCAGAGGAAAAGTTGCCCATAGCAACCAATCAGATCGATTCTTTCATTTTTCACAGGCCTTTTCAAAAATGAAAGCAGTGATCTGATTGGTTGCTATGGGCAACTGGGCAAGTTTTCCTCTGGACAGGATTTGATAAATCTCCCCCAATATGTGCGCCAACATTCTCCATACTAGTAAGACTGCGGCCATATCCTGTTCAGACATACGTCACATTGGACAAACCCTAAGACCCCCACATATGCCGAAAATGGTGAGTGGCGGCATTACCTTACTGTATGGACACTCACTGCATGGATCAATACATGGTATTTTTTTCTTATGTGGTGGCCCAGTACGGGATGGTGTTGCCCCGTACCTGCCCTGTCAGGCAGTGTCCCTCAGTGTCCCCAGGGCCCCCTGAAGTTGTTTCCCCTCATGTAAATATGTTGTGTATTATATTATGTGTTGTATCTTTAATACATGTACCATGTGATTGTTACCCGGGAGGTACCAGTGACCAGCTGACCCCAAAGGTGACCTATGGGCTCCCTGCTAGTCCCCACTCATATAAACCCTGGGTGGAGCTTCTCTCTCTTGTTCCTGGGGTCCAGTGCAGTCAAGTCGTCTTAGCGTGTGTGTCCAGAACATTGGAGGCCTTAAAGGGGTACTCCACTGCCCCATCGTTTGGAACATTTTAGTTTAGAACGCTGGGTGTCGACAACGTGGGTCGTGATGTCATGGCCATGCCCCTTGTGACGTCACACCACACCCCCTAAATGCAAGTCTATGGGAGGGGGCGTGGCTTGCACTAAATTCTCCTGTCTACTACAAGTCCCAGCAAACCTGTGAGGTCTCTGAGTCACAGGTCACCTCCTTGGGCCTTGGCTGAACTGTATAGACTTTACCATCTGTCTACCCTCAGTAAAGCTACCATTGTCGGTAACTTGGCGTAGGCGTCTTCATTGCCCCCGTGCCTAGCCCAGGATCCAGCGGTATACCTTCGGGTTGTTAAGGCTAAACCACACCCTGGCGTCACGAACACAAGGGGTTAATACCCTCTGTCCCTAAGGCAACATCTGCCCTGCACCACACACCCCGGCATTACCTCACTCATAATGGCACCCTTTGGACAACATACTGGATTCCTGTGATCACTAGAACAAGGGTCCTATGTTACCCCTTTCTCCTCACCCCAATAAGTAGATAGGTGCCCCAATTAGGTTATTCGGTGCCCCCTTTAGGTATGTGTTTTCCAATAAATAGATAGGTGCCCACAGAAAGTAACTGTACCTAGTAGGTAACCAAGTGCCACCCAGTAGCTAAGCAGGTGCCCCTTCAGTAGGTAGCTGTCTCCAGTAGGTACACAGTTGTGACCAATATCTAGAGAGGTGACCTTAGTAGATATATTCCGCCTTCATCCCATAGGTAACCAGGTGACCCCCAGCAGCTAGATTTGTGCTCCATTAGGTAGATGCCCCCCAGTAGATAGCCAGGGCTCCCCAGTACTGTGTCAAATGATTGACTCTTCATAGTCTCCTCCTCTTCACTACCTTCTCCGTTTCTTTGTCATCAGGCGCACACATGGTAAGTGATGTCATCATGTGAGCATGGGAGCTGGGGGGGGGGGCAGAACATGGAGGTCCTACACTGCTACGAGGCTTGTGTAGGTCACCGGCCAAAGGCAGCCTGCACCCTACAGTCTACGTACTTACAGCTGAAAGCAGTGCTCGCTAGCCTGGGGATCCAAAGCAAGAGCCCCGGATATCCAGCCTTAGGGATGGCTAGTAATAGCGCCCCCACCCTCTTCTGGGTTGGTGGTGGCACCCTAGTTGGGTACTTGCCATTCCATTGCCTACCCCTTCTTCCTGCCCTGTGAATGATGCAATGGTCCTTTAATCATCTGATCTGTGGGGGTCCTTGGAGTACGAACCCCCCCCCCCCCCACCACTAGAGGTTATTAATATCAATGTAGGAGAGGTTATGGAATGGTGGGGATGATATTACGTACGTAACATTTTCATTGACTCCTATGTATGTGATCTCGATTTGACTGCACAAAATGTGGTAAATGCCGTGGTCGGTGATATACTGGGGGAGATACATCAAAACCTGTGCAGAGGAATAGTTGCTAAGTTGCCTATAGCAACCAATCAGATCGCTTCTCTCATTTTTCAGAGGCCTTTGGAAAAAGGAAAAATGGGCAACTCAGCAACTTTTCCTCTGGACGGGTTTTGATAAATCTCCCCCCATATGTCAGAATGTTTAATAAACGTACCGTAACCAAAACACATAGATGATATATAATGTATGGAGCAGTGGCGTTGCTAGGGTTGGTGTCACCTGGTGCGGTAGAAAATGGTGTCACCCCCCATACCTACCCCCCCCCCTCAGTAAGATTCCCCACATTAGGTAGCATAGACTCCCCACATTAGGTAGCATAGACTCCGCACATTTGGTAGTAGTTTCCCCACATTAGGCCGCAGGTTCCCTTGCAGGTTCCCCACAATGGGTCAAAGTCTCCCCACAATAGATCACTGGTTATACCCCCCCCCCCCCCCCACACACACAAAAAAAAAAAAAAAACACATACAACACAGAGAGACAAACACACACACACACACAGTCAGAGAGACACACTCACAGTCACGCACGCACACAGAGTCGCACAAACACACACACACAGAGTCACACACACACACACACACACACACAGAGTCACACACACACACTCAGAGAGTCACACAAACACACACAGTCACATACACACAGTCACACACAAGCATAGATAGAGACAGACAGACAGAGAGACAGACATACACACTCACCCATCCAGCGCAGCGATCCTTCTCACCGGGCGCCGTGCGAGTGACGTAACTCACGTCCTCCTGCGCGGCCATGCGGTGTGACGTCAGGCCGGCGCAGACGTGGGAGCGGAGGACAGGCACAGTGCTGGTGAAGGTGAGGGGGGGTGTGATGACGGTCGGGCGCACAGTGAAGTTGAAAAAGGGGGTTTGCTGACGGACGGACGCATTGCACACACAGCGCGGGGGGGGGGGGGCTTGGGTGCTGACGGATGGGAGGCCGGTCTGACACAGATTTGGGGGGGGGGGGTGCTGCGGAGCGTCTTGGTGTCACCCCATTAGGTTGGTGTCACCCGGTGCGGGCCGCACCCCCCGCACCCGGGTCGCGACGCCACTGGTATGGAGAATGCAGAAAATAGTTCTTCCGAGGACAGCGACCATAACTGGGCCGTGAAGAAGTGCCTATAATGCAGTAATATCTGCGGCGCACACGCGGTATGAATCCTTTGTTCTACCTTTGCACGCCTCTTTGTATCGATTAGCGCAGGGGGCGTGAATCATCGGAGGTGACGCCAAGGTCTTTGAAGTCACAATTCACCGTTGTGTATTTGATTTTACATCTTTCTTTAATCTTCGTGCAGCAACAAAGCCAAATGAGTTCTCTTGTTTTATGGTCATTACCGCTTCAGGTTCCCTACCAGGTCCTCCCATAAATTGACAGTAATAGGTTTTCCGTACATCCGCGTACATTCCAGACTATGAAGAACGAATTATCTCTTGTTCTTAGACACGACCTGAGACATTCATCATTCTGGGTTGTAGTTCTCTTTTTACCATTCTTATTGAAATTTGACACTTATTGTAGTTTTTTTTTTATTAATCCCTGAGTATATACTGTATATAATTATATATGTACAGCTGGTATAAGTTATATATCTCCTGTATATAGTGATATGGACCATGCTGGTATAACCTGGGTATATACTGTATATAATTATATATGTACAGCTGGTATAAGTTATATATCTCCTGTATATAGTGATATGGACCATGCTGGTATAACCTGGGTATATACTGTATATAATATATATGTACAGCTGGTATAAGTTATATATCTCCTGTATATAGTGATATGGACCATGCTGGTATAACCTGGTATTTACTGTATATAATATATATGTACAGCTGGTATAAGTTATATATCTCCTGTATATAGTGATATGGACCATGCTGGTATAACCTGGGTATATACTGTATATAATTATATATGTACAGCTGGTATAAGTTATATATCTCCTGTATATAGTGATATGGACCATTCTGGTATAACCTGGGTATATACTGTATATAATTATATATGTACAGCTGGTATAAGTTATATATCTCCTGTATATAGTGATATGGACCATTCTGGTATAACCTGGGTATATACTGTATATAATATATATGTACAGCTGGTATAAGTTATATATCTCCTGTATATAGTGATATGGGCCGTGCTGGTATAACCTGTATATACTGTATATAATATATATGTACAGCTGGTAAAAGTTATATATCTCCTGTATATAGTGATATGGACCATGCTGGTATAACCTGTATATATACTGTATATAATATATATGTACAGCTGGTATAAGTTATATATCTCCTGTATATAGTGATATGGACCATGCTGGTATAACCTGGTATATACTGTATATAATATATATGTACAGCTGGTATAAGTTATATATCTCCTGTATATAGTGATATGGACCATGCTGGTATAACCTGGGTATATACTGTATATAATTATATATGTACAGCTGGTATAAGTTATATATCTCCTGTATATAGTGATATGGACCATGCTGGTATAACCTGGTATATACTGTGTATAATTATATATGTACAGCTGGTATAAGTTATATATCTCGTGTATATAGTGATATGGACCATTCTGGTATAACCTGGTATATACTGTATATAATTATATATGTACAGCTGGTATAAGTTATATATCTCCTGTATATAATGATATGGACCATGCTGGTATAACCTGGTATATACTGTATATAATTATATATGTACAGCTGGTATAAGTTATATATCTCCAGTATATAGTGATATGGACCATTCTGGTATAACCTGGGTATATACTGTATATAATACATATGTACAGCTGGTATAAGTTATATATCTCCTGTATATAGTGATATGGACCATGCTGGTATAACCTGGTATATACTGTATATAATATATATGTACAGCTGGTATAAGTTATATATCTCCTGTATATAGTGATATGGACCATGCTGATATAACCTGGGTATATACTGTATATAATTATATATGTACAGCTGGTATGAGTTATATATCTCCTGTATATAGTGATATGGACCATGCTGGTATAACCTGGTATATACTGTATATAATATATATGTACAGCTGGTATAAGTTATATATCTCCTGTATATAGTGATATGGACCATGCTGATATAACCTGGGTATATACTGTATATCATTATATATGTACAGCTGGTATAAGTTATATATCTCCTGTATATAGTGATATGGACCATGCTGGTATAACCTGGGTATATACTGTATATAATATATATATACAGCTGGTATAAGTTATATATCTCCTGTATATAGTGATATGGACCATGCTGATATAACCTGGGTATATACTGTATATCATTATATATGTACAGCTGGTATAAGTTATATATCTCCTGTATATAGTGATATGGACCATGCTGGTATAACCTGGGTATATACTGTATATAATATATATGTACAGCTGGTATAAGTACCGTATATACTCGAGTATAAGCCGAGTTTTTCAGCACGATTTTTCGTGCTGAAAACACCCCCCTCGGCTTATACTCGAGTGAACTCTCCACCCGCAGTAGTCTTTAACCTGCGGACCTCCAGAGGTTTCAAAACTACAACTCCCAGCAAGCCCGGGCAGCCATCGGCTGTCCGGGCTTGCTGGGAGTTGTAGTTTTGAAACCTTTGGAGGTCCGCAGGTTGAAGACCACTGCGGCCTTCGACATCATCCAGCCCCTCTCACCCCCTTTAGTTCTGTACAATACTCGCCTCCGCTCGGCGCTGGTCCGGTGCTGCAGGACTGTCCGGAGAGGAGGTGGTCCGGTGGGATAGTGGTTCCGGGCTGCTATCTTCACCAGGGAGGCCTCTTCTAAGCGCTTCGGGCCCGGCCCCAGAATAGTCACGTTGCCTTGACAACGACGCAGAGGTACGTTCATTGCCAACGTACTTCTGCGTCATCGTCAAGGCAACGCCTCTATTCTGGGCCCGAAGCGCGGAGAAGAGGCGCCTCCGGTGAAGATAGCAGCCCGGAACCACTATCCCACCGGATGACCTCCTCACCGGACAGTCCTGCAGCACCGGACCAGCGCCAAGCGGAGGCGAGTATTGTACAGAACTAAAGGGGGTGAGAGGGGCTGGATGATGTCGAAGGCCGCAGTGGTCTTCAACCTGCGGACCTCCAGAGGTTTCAAAACTACAAGTCCCAGCAAGCCCGGACAGCCGATGGCTGCCCGGGCTTGCTGGGAGTTGTAGTTTTGAAACCTCTGGAGGTCCGCAGGTTGAAGACCACTGAGGGCAGATGATGACAAGAGGATGATGAAGGGAGTGTGGGATGATGACAAGGGGATGATGAAGGGGGGTGGGGATGATGACAGGGGGATGATGAAGGGGGGGTGTGGGATGATGACAAGGGAATGATGAAGGGGGGGTGTGGGATGATGACAAGGGGATGATGAAGGGGGGTGGGGATGATGACAAGGGGATGATGAAGGGGGTGTGTGGGATGATGACAAGGGGATGATGACAAGGGGGGGGGGTGTGGGATGATGACAAGGGGATGATGACAGGTGATGATGATGATGAGGATGTTAATGACGGGGGTCTGGATGATGTATTTCCCACCCTAGGCTTATACTCGAGTCAATAACTTTTCCTGGGATTTTGGGTTGAAATTAGGGGCCTCGGCTTATACTCGGGTCGGCTTATACTCGAGTATATACGGTAATATATCTCCTGTATATAGTGATATGGACCATGCTGGTATAACCTGGGTATATACTGTATATCATTATATATGTACAGCTGGTATAAGTTATATATCTCCTGTATATAGTGATATGGACCATGCTGGTATAACCTGTATATACTGTATATAATTATATATGTACAGCTGGTATAAGTTATATATCTCCTGTATATAGTTATATGGACCATGCTGGTATAACCTGGGTATATACTGTATATAATTATATATGTACAGCTGGTATAAGTAATATATCTCCTGTATATAGTGATATGGACCATGCGGGTATAACCTGGGTATATACTATATATAATATATATGTACAGCTGGTATAAGTTATATATCTCCTGTATATAGTGATATGGACCATGCTGGTATAACCTGTATATATACTGTATATAATTATATATGTACAGCTGGTATAAGTTATATATCTCCTGTATATAGTGATATGGACCATGCTGGTATAACATGGGTATATACTGTATATATAATATATATGTACAGCTGGTATAAGTTATATATCTCCTGTATATAGTTATATGGACCATGCTGGTATAACCTGGTATATACTGTATATAATATATATATGTACAGCTGGTATAAGTTATATATCCCCTGTATATAGTGATATGGACCATGCTGGTATAACCTGGTATATACTGTATATAATTATATATGTACAACTGGTATAAGTTAAATATCTCCTGTATATAGTGATATGGACCATTCTGGTATAACCTGGTATATACTGTATATAATATATATGTACAGCTGGTATAAGTTATATATCTCCTGTATATAGTGATGTGGACCATGCTGGTATAACCTGGTATATACTGTATATAATTATATATGTACAGCTGGTATAAGTTATATATCTCCTGTATATAGTGATATGGGCCGTGCTGGTATAACCTGGGTATATACTGTATATAATATATATGTACAGCTGGTATAAGTCATATATCTCCTGTATATAGTGATATGGACCATGCTGGTATAATCTGGGTATATACTGTATATAATTATATATGTACAGCTGGTATAAGTTATATATCTCCTGTATATAGTGATATGGACCATGTTGGTATAACCTGGGTATATACTGTATATAATATATATGTACAGCTGGTAGAAGTTATATATCTCCTGTATATAGTGATATGGGCCGTGCTGGTATAACCTGGGTATATACTGTATATAATATATATGTACAGCTGGTATAAGTTATATATCTCCTGTATATAGTGATATGAACCATGCTGGTATAACCTGGTATATACTGTATAATATATACCGTATATACTCGAGTATAAGCCGAGTTTTTCAGCACGATTTTTCGTGCTGAAAACACCCCCCTCGGCTTATACTCGAGTGAACTCCCCCACCCGCAGTGGTCTTCAACCTGCGGACCTCCAGAGGTTTCAAAACTACAACTCCCAGCAAGCCCGGGCAGCCATCGGCTGTCCGGGCTTGCTGGGAGTTGTAGTTTTGAAACCTCCGGAGGTCCGCAGGTTGAAGACCACTGCGGCCTTCAACATCATCCAGCCCCCTCTCACTCCCTTTAGTTCTGAGTACTCACCTCCGCTCGGCGCTGGTCCGGTCCTGCAGGACTGTCCGGTGAGGAGGTGGTCCGGTGGGATAGTGGTTCCGGGCTGCTATCTTCACCGGGGAGGCCTCTTCTAAGCGCTTCGGGCCCGGCCTCAGAATAGTCACGTTGCCGTGACAACGACGCAGAGGTGCGTCATTTGCGTCATTGTCAAGGCAACGCATCTATTCCGGGCCGGAAGCGCGGAGAAGAGGCGCCCCCGGTGAAGATAGCAGCCCGGACCACCTCCTCACCGGACCACCTCCTCACCGGACAGCCCTGCAGGACCGGACCAGCGCCGAGCGGAGGTGAGTACTCAGAACTAAAGGGGGTGAGAGGGGGGCTGGATGATGTTGAAGGCCGCAGTGGTCTTCAACCTGCGGACCTCCGGAGGTTTCAAAACTACAACTCCCAGCAAGCCCGGACAGCCGATGGCTGCCCGGGCTTGCTGGGAGTTGTAGTTTTGAAACCTCTGGAGGTCCGCAGGTTGAAGACCACTGAGGGCGAATGATGAGAAGAGGATGATGAAGGGGGGGTGTGGGGATGATGAAGGGGGGTGGGGATGATTACAAGGGGATGATGAAGGGGGGATGTGTGGGATGATAAGGGGATGATGAAGGGGGGATGTGCGGGATGATAAGGGGATGATGAAGGGGGGATGTGTGGGATGATAAGGGGATGATGAAGGGGGGATGTGCGGGATGATAAGGGGATGATGAAGGGGGGATGTGTGGGATGATGACAAGGGGATGATGAAGGGGGATGTGTGGGATGATAAGGGGATGATGAAGGGGGGATGTGTGGGATGATGACAAGGGGATGATGATGAGGATGTTAATGACGGGTCTGGATGATGACAGGGGGGGATGAGGTATTTCCCACCCTAGGCTTATACTCGAGTCAATAACTTTTCCTGGGATTTTGGGTTGAAATTAGGGGTCTCGGCTTATACTCGGGTCGGCTTATACTCGAGTATATACGGTATATATGTACAGCTGGTATAAGTTATATATGTCCTGTATATAGTGATATGGACCATGCTGGTATAACCTGGGTATATACTGTATATAATTATATATATACAGCTGGTATAAGTTATATATCTCCTGTATATAGTGATATGGACCATGCTGGTATAATCTGGGTATATACTGTATATAATTATATATGTACAGCTGGTATAAGTTATATATCTCCTGTATATAGTGATATGGACCATGCTGGTATAACCTGGGTATATACTGTATATAATTATATATGTACAGCTGGTATAAGTTATATATCTCCTGTATATAGTGATATGGACCATGCTGGTATAACCTGGTATATACTGTATATAATATATATGTACAGCTGGTATAAGTTATATATCTCCTGTATATAGTGATATGGACCATGCTGGTATAACCTGGTATATACTGTATATAATATATATGTACAGCTAGTATAAGTTATATATCTCCTGTATATAGTGATATGGACCATGCTGGTATAACCTGGTATATACTGTATATAATTATATAGTACAGCTGGTATAAGTTATATATCTCCTGTATATAGTGATATGGACCATGCTGGTATAACCTGGGTATATACTGTATATAATTATATATGTATAGCTGGTATAAGTTATATATCTCCTGTATATAGTGATATGGACCATGCTGGTATAACCTGGTATATACTGTATATAATATATATATGTACAGCTGGTATAAGTTATATATTTCCTGTATATAGTGATATGGACCATGCTGGTATAACCTGGTATATACTGTATATAATATATCTGTACAGCTGGTATAAGTTATATATCTCCTGTATATAGTGATATGGACCATGCTGGTATAACCTGGTATATACTGTATATAATTATATATGTACAGCTGGTATAAGTTATATATCTCCTGTATATAGTGATATGGACCATGCTGCTATAACCTGGTATATACTGTATATAATATATATGTACAGCTGGTATAAGTTATGTATCTCCCATATATAGTGATATGGACCATGCTGGTATAACCTGGGTATATACTGTATATAATATATATGTACAGCTGGTATTATTTATATATCTCCTGTATATAGTGATATGGACCATGCTGGTATAACCTGGTATATACTGTATATAATTATATAGTACAGCTGGTATAAGTTATATATCTCCTGTATAAAGTGATATGGACCATGCTGGTATAACCTGGTATATACTGTATATAATTATATATGTACAGCTGGTATAAGTTATATATCTCCTGTATATAGTCATATGGACCATGCTAGTATAACCTGGGTATATACTGTATATAATATAAATGTACAGCTGGTATAAGTTATATATCTCCTGTATACAGTGATATGGGCCATGCTGGTATAATCTGGTATATACTGTATATAATATATATGTACAGCTGGTATAAGTTATATATCTCCTGTATATAGTGATATGGACCATGCTGGTATAACCTGGGTATATACTGTATATAATTATATATATACAGCTGGTATAAGTTATATATCTCCTGTATATAGTGATATGGACCATGCTGGTATAACCTGGGTATATACTGTATATAATTATATATGTACAGCTGGTATAAGTTATATATCTCCTGTATATAGTGATATGGACCATGCTGGTATAACCTGGGTATATACTGTATATAATTATATATATACAGCTGGTATAAGTTATATATCTCCTGTATATAGTGATATGGACCATGCTGGTATAACCTGGGTATATACTGTATATAATTATATATATACAGCTGGTATAAGTTATATATCTCCTGTATATAGTGATATGGACCATGCTGGTATAACCTGGTATATACTGGATATAATTATATATGTACAGCTGGTATAAGTTCTATATCTCCTGTATATAGTGATATGGACCATGCTGGTATAACCTGGGTATATACTGTATATAATTATACATGTACAGCTGGTATAAGTTATATATCTCCTGTATATAGTGATATGGACCATGCTGGTATAACCTGGTATATACTGTATATAATTATATATGTACAGCTGGTATAAGTTATATATCTCCTGTATACAGTGATATGGGCCATGCTGGTATAACCTGGGTATATACTGTATATAATTATATATGTACAGCTGGTATAAGTTATATATCTCCTGTATATAGTGATATGGACCATGCTGGTATAACCTGGGTATATACTGTATATAACATATATATGTACAGCTGGTATAAGTTATATATCTCCTGTATATAGTGATATGGACCATGCTGGTATAACCTGGGTATATACTGTATATAATATATATGTACAGCTGGTATAAGTTATATATCTCCTGTATATAGTGATATGGACCATGCTGGTATAACCTGGTATATACTGTATATAATTATATATGTACAGTTAGTATAAGTTATATATCTCCTGTATATAGTGATATAGACCATGCTGGTATAACCTGGCATATACTGTATATAATATATATGTACAGCTGGTATAAGTTATATATCTCCTGTATATAGTGATATGGACCATGCTGGTATAACCTGGGTATATACTGTATATAATTATATATGTACAGCTGGTATAAGTTCTATATCTCCTGTATATAGTGATATGGACCATGCTGGTATAACCTGGTATATACTGTATATAATTATATATGTACAGCTGGTATAAGTTATATATATCTCCTGTATATAGTGATATGGACCATGCTGGTATAACCTGGTATATACTGTATATAATTATATATGTACAGCTGGTATAAGTTATATATCTCCTGTATATAGTTATATGGACCATGTTGGTATAGCCTGGGTATATACTGTATATAATTATATATGTACAGCTGGTATAAGTTATATATCTCCTGTATATAGTGATATGGACCATGCTGGTATAACCTGGTATATACTGTATATAATTATATATGTACAGCTGGTATAAGTTATATATCTCCTGTATATAGTGATATGGACCATTCTGGTATAACCTGGTATATACTGTACATAATATATATGTACAGCTGGTATAAGTTATATATCTCCTGTATATAGTGATATGGACCATTCTGGTATAACCTGGGTATATACTGTATATAATATATATGTACAGCTGGTATAAGTTATATATCTCCTGTATATAGTGATATGGACCATGCTGGTATAACCTGGTATATACTGTATATAATTATATATGTACAGTTAGTATAAGTTATATATCTCCTGTATATAGTGATATAGACCATGCTGGTATAACCTGGCATATACTGTATATAATTATATATGTACAGCTGGTATAAGTTATATATCTCCTGTATATAGTGATATGGACCATGCTGGTATAACCTGGTATATACTGTATATAATATATATGTACAGCTGGTATAAGTTATATATCTCCTGTATATAGTGATATGGACCATGCTGGTATAACCTGGGTATATACTGTATATAATTATATATGTACAGCTGGTATAAGTTCTATATCTCCTGTATATAGTGATATGGACCATGCTGGTATAACCTGGTATATACTGTATATAATTATATATGTACAGCTGGTATAAGTTATATATATCTCCTGTATATAGTGATATGGACCATGCTGGTATAACCTGGTATATACTGTATATAATTATATATGTACAGCTGGTATAAGTTATATATCTCCTGTATATAGTTATATGGACCATGTTGGTATAGCCTGGGTATATACTGTATATAATTATATATGTACAGCTGGTATAAGTTATATATCTCCTGTATATAGTGATATGGACCATGCTGGTATAACCTGGTATATACTGTATATAATTATATATGTACAGCTGGTATAAGTTATATATCTCCTGTATATAGTGATATGGACCATTCTGGTATAACCTGGGTATATACTGTATATAATATATATGTACAGCTGGTATAAGTTATATATCTCCTGTATATAGTGATATGGACCATGCTGGTATAACCTGGTATATACTGTACATAATATATATGTACAGCTGGTATAAGTTATATATCTCCTGTATATAGTGATATGGACCATTCTGGTATAACCTGGGTATATACTGTATATAATATATATGTACAGCTGGTATAAGTTATATATCTCCTGTATATAGTGATATGGACCATTCTGGTATAACCTGGGTATATACTGTATATAATATATATGTACAGCTGGTATTATTTATATATCTCCTGTATATAGTGATATGGACCATGCTGGTATAACCTGGTATATACTGTATATAATATATATGTACATCTGGTATAAGTTATATATCTCCTGTATATAATGATATGGACCATGCTGGTATAACCTGGGTATATACTGTATATAATTATATATGTACAGCTGGTATAAGTTATATATCTCCTGTATATAGTGATATGGACCATGCTGGTATAACCTGGTACATACTGTATATAATATATATGTACAGCTGGTATAAGTTATATATCTCCTGTTTATAGTGATATAGACCCTGCTGGTATAACCTGGGTATATACTGTATATAATATATATGTACAGCTGGTAAAAGTTATATATCTCCTGTATATAGTGATATGGACCATGCTGGTATAACCTGGGTATATACTGTATATAATATATATGTACAGCTGGTATAAGTTATATATCTCCTGTATATAGTGATATGGACCATGCTGGTATAACCTGGTATATACTATATATAATATATATGTACAGCTGGTATAAGTTATATATCTCCTGTATATAGTGATATGGACCATGCTGGTATAACCTGGTATATACTGTATATAATATATATGTACAG
Organism: Hyla sarda; assembly: GCF_029499605.1. Taxonomy (NCBI): domain Eukaryota; kingdom Metazoa; phylum Chordata; class Amphibia; order Anura; family Hylidae; genus Hyla; species Hyla sarda. The sequence goes on from NC_079191.1 coordinate 13,045,151, forward strand.
CTGGTATAAGTTATATATCTCCTGTATATAGTGATATGGACCATGCTGGTATAACCTGGTATATACTGTATATAATATATATGTACAGCTGGTATAAATTATATATCTCCTGTATATAGTGATATGTACCATGCTGGTATAACCTGGGTATATACTGTATATAATTATATATGTACAGCTGGTATAAGTTATATATCTCCTGTATATAGTGATATGGACCATGCTGGTATAACCTGGGTATATACTGTATATAATATATATGTACAGATGGTATAAGTTATATATCTCCTGTATATAGTGATATGGACCATGCTGGCATAACCTGGTGTATACTGTATATAATATATATGTACAGCTGGTATAAGTTATATATCTCCTGTATATAGTGATATGGACCATGCTGATATAACCTGGGTATATACTGTATATAATATATATGTACAGCTGGTATAAGTTATATATCTCCTGTATATAGTGATATGGACCATGCTGGTATAACCTGGTATATACTGTATATAATATATATGTACAGCTGGTATAAGTTATATATCTCCTGTATATAGTGATATGGACCATTCTGGTATAACCTGTATATAGTGTATATAATATATATGCACAGCTGGTATAAGTTATATATCTCCTGTATATAGTGATATGGACCATGCTGGTATAACCTGGTATATACTGTATATAATTATATATGTACAGCTGGTATAAGTTATATATCTCCTGTATATAGTGATATGGACCATGCTGATATAACCTGGGTATATACTGTATATAATATATATGTACAGCTGGTATAAGTTATATATCTCCTGTATATAGTGATATGGACCATGCTGGTATAACCTGGGTATATACTGTATATAATATATATGTACAGCTGGTATAAGTTATATATCTCCTGTATATAGTGATATGGACCATGCTGGTATAACCTGGTATATACTGTATATAATTATATATGTACAGCTGGTATAAGTTATATATCTCCTGTATATAGTCATATGGGCCATGCTGGTATAACCTGGTATATACTGTATATAATATATATGTACAGCTGGTATAAGTTATATATCTCCTGTATATAGTGATATGGGCCATGCTGGTATAACCTGGTATATACTGTATATAATATATATGTACAGCTGGTATAAGTTATATATATCCTGTATATAGTGATATGGACCATGCTGGTATAACCTGGTATATACTGTATATAATTATATATGTACAGCTGGTATAAGTTATATATCTCCTGTATATAGTGATATGGACCATGCTGGTATATACTGTATATAATATATATGTACAGCTAGTATAAGTTATATATCTCCTGTATATAGTGATATGGACCATGCTGGTATAACCTGGGTATATACTGTATATAATTATATATGTACAGCTGGTATAAGTTATATATCTCCTGTATATAGTGATATGGACCATGCTGGTATAACCTGGGTATATACTATATATAATATATATGTACAGCTGGTATAAGTTATATATCTCCTGTATATAGTGATATGGACCATGCTGGTATAACCTGGTATATACTGTATATAATATATATGTACAGCTGGTATAAGTTATATATCTCCTGTATATAGTGATATGGACCATGCTGGTATAACCTGGGTATATACTGTATATAATTATATATGTCCAGCTGGTATAAGTTATATATCTCCTGTATATAGTGATATGGACCATGCTGGTATAACCTGGGTATATACTGTATATAATTATATATGTACAGCTGGTATAAGTTATATATCTCCTGTATATAGTGATATGGACCATGCTGGTATAACCTGGGTATATACTGTATATAATTATATATGTACAGCTGGTATAAGTTATATATCTCCTGTATATAGTGATATGGACCATGCTGGTATAACCTGGGTATATACTGTATATAATTATATATGTACAGCTGGTATAAGTTATATATCTCCTGTATATAGTGATATGGACCATGCTGGTATAACCTGGGTATATACTGTATATAATTATATATGTACAGCTGCAGCAGCAGATATTTCTGACATCTATAATTTGCCTTTAATGTCCCCCTCCCCATTTATATAGATATATATAAAGCTTTTATTACGACCCAGTGAAAATCCACCAAGATTAATTATTTTAGTCTCATGGGAAGTAGTAGAGTTAGAAATATTGTCCCCTCTGCGGCGTCAGATCTTGTGCTAATTGATGAAGGGTCTCGATCCCCTTGAGAACATGGCGGAATAATACCCCCTCCCCCCCTCCCCATGTAGAGCTGTTCAGACTGTTATTAAAGGATTTACAGGGTTAACCTCGGGCTCTGACCTCCTTCTAGATTGATGGCGGCCGATCCTGTATTTTGCGGCATCACTTCATCTTCCATCTGCTAATCCAGAAGAATATTTAGTGTGAGGTCAGTGAAGGTCAATTTATTAACAATCTTCCTGGCAAATTTACTTCTTCCATTTATTTCCAGTTTATAAAAAGGATGAATATCATTAGGGAGAGAAATTCCACATCAATATGCGCCGCAAATGGAATTGTGAGCTCGTAAAGTTTATGCAAATCGGTTGAAAGCTCCTTTGACTGAGGGGATCGGCGCCGTTATTTTATAAAGGGGGTCGGTGTCATGACGAAAACTGTGTCCCTGTAGCAGAATGTGACCATGGCAAGAGGGACACACTTTTCTGCTTTACAGCCGGCTCCCTCTCATACCCTAACACCCATCCCTAACCCCTAATCCTAACCCATATCCCTAATCCTAACTAGTGATAAGCGGCATAGGCCATATTCGAATTCACGATATTTCACGAATATTTGAATAAATATTCGTCATATATTCGCGAAATTCGCATATTCGGCTTTTTTGCGCATATGCGAAAATATATTAATCCACAAGACCAATATATGGTGGGTCAATTAATTAATTCACCTATAGACCACCTTAGTGGTCCAGAAATGCCCTTTTTCCCAGATATTAATAAAATGCACTGTAATATTAATGGCACACCACTTGCATATCACTCCCTATTATCTCCACTATGTTCATTGTGCCGTGCTGGCCACATCATTTTGTTAACCACACGCACTGCAGTTGCTATGCGGCTGAAAACAAGTAAGGGAGATATGCTACTGATGTTAAAAACACTAGACCTAGGCCCCCCCCCCCTCGACATGTTTCGCTGTAACAACAGCTTTGTCAAGAGGTAACAGGGCACTGAGTTCAGAACGCCGTGACAGGGGTTTATATCACCTCCCCTTCTGACATCATTACACAGGAAGTGTACTTCAGTGATTGGACGAAACCACATCATTCCAATCGCAAGAACATCCACTTGACTGACATGTGAATCACCCTATCAATGGTAACAATTCGGAACCAATGCGTCACTGTTTATAATTATCAGTAGTGACGTACCTGCGCCATGACCCTTGCGCCGGCACTTAACCTGTGCGTTGCCACAATAGCCGGACAGTACGGAGTGCTCTCAGACGGGTAAGTGGGCGCGCAGGGGTCGTCGCGCACCCTGTTTAAGATGATAATCAGGATAAGTGCCGGCGCAAGGGTCATGGTGCAGGTACGTCACTACTGATAATTATAAACAGTGACGGATTGGTTCCGAATTGTTACCATTGATAGGGTGATTCACATGTCAGTCAAGTGGATGTTCTTGTGATTGGAATGATGTGGTTTCGTCCAATCACTGAAGTACACTTCCTGTGTAATGATGTCAGAAGGGGAGGTGATATAAACCCCTGTCACGGCGTTCTGAACTCAGTGCCCTGTTACCTCTTGACAAAGCTGTTGTTACAGCGAAACATGTCGGGGGGGGGGGGGGGGGCCGAGGTCTAGTGTTTTTAACATCAGTATCATATCTCCCTTACTTGTTTTCAGCTGCATAGCAACTGCAGTGCGTGTGGTTAACAAAATGATGTGGCCAGCACGGCACAATGAACATAGTGGAGATAATAAGGAGTGATATGCAAGTGGTGTGCCATTAATATTACAGTGCATTTTATTAATATCTGGGAAAAAGGGTATTTCTGGACCACTAAGGTGGTCTATAGGTGAATTATGCAAAAATATATGCGCATATTCGCGAATATTGAGCCCTCCCTTCTTTAATGGTATAGGGAACTATGACTAGTGCATTAACTCTGTGATTTTTTTTGCCCGTTGGAACCAATAGGCCCATTGTGGTCCATGGGGATCTTACGGCGTATAAAACAGTAAGATAAGCAGGACTGTCTTGGCAGTGCAGCCGATGGGAGACCACCACTGGTCCGAGTCCTGGGGTGGGACAGAGTGTTACAGTGTTGGGGTTAAACTTTACTTTACTGGAAAAGCAGCTGAGTTGCCCATAGCAACCAATCAGATTGTTTCTTTCATTTTTCACAAGGCCTCTGCAAAATGAAGGAAGTGATCTGATTGGTTGCTATGGGCAACTCAGAAACTTTTCCTCTGGACAGGTTTTGATAAATCTCCCTCTATGGGGAAGATTCACCAAAACCAGTGTAGAGAAAGAGTTGTGCAGTTGCCCATAGCAACCAATCAGATTGCTTCTTTCATTTTGCAGAGGCCTTGTGAAAAATGAAAGAAACAATCTGATTGGTTGCTATGGGCAACTCACCAGCTTTTACAGGAAAGTAAAGTTTAAAGGAGTACTCTGGCGCACACTTTACTCATTTTATCCCGTCCGGGCTGCAAAAAAAAAGAAAACAAACTTTCTCTTACCTGCCAACGAGCCCCCGAAGCTCCGGTACACTCCGGTACAGGTGTTCGGTCCCCGGGCTGTATTCTTCTTACTTCCTGTTAGCCCGGCACGTCACACGGAGCTTCAGCCTATCACCGGCCGCAGTGATGTCCCGTCTCGGCCAGTGATAGGCTGAAGCTCCGTGTGACGTGCCGGACTAACAGGAAGTAAGAAGCAAACAGCCCGGGGACCGAACACCTGTACCGGAGTGTACCGGAGCACCGGGGGCTCGTTGGCAGGTAAGAGAAAGTTTGTTTTCTTTTTTTTTGCAGCCCGGACGGGATAAAATGAGTAAAGTGTGCGCCAAACTACTCCTTTAACCACAACACTGTAACACTCTGTTCCACCCCAGGACTTGAACCAGTGGTGGTCTCCCAGTCCACTGTGCTGCTGAGACGGTCCTGCTTATCTTACTGTTTTAAATGCCATGAGATCCCCATAGACCACAATGGACCTATTGGTTTCACTGGGCAAAAAATCACAGAGTTAATGCACTAGTCACAGTTCCCTATACCTTTAAAGAAGGGAGGACTCAATATTAGGGAATATGCGCATATGGGAAAAATTATGAATATATAGTGCTATATTCGCAATATTCGCGATTAAAATTCGAATTGCGAATATTTGCGAGCAACACTAATCCTAACCCTTTACCTCTAATCATAACACCTAACCCATATCCCTAATCCTAACCCCTAATCCTAACACCTATCCCTAATCCTAACCCATAACCTTTAATCCTAACCCCTGTCCCTAATCCTAACCATTTATCTCTAATCCTAACCCTTTACACCTAATCCCAACCCCTATCCCTAATTCTAACCCCTTACCCTAACCTCTATCCCTAATCCTAACCCCTTACCTCTAATCCTAACCCCTATCCCTAATCCTAACCCTTTACCTCTAATCCTAACCCCTATCCCTAATCCTAACCCTTTACCTCTAATCCTAACCCCTATCCCTAATCCTAACCCTTTACCTCTAATCCTAACCCCTTACCTCTAATCCTAACCCCTTTCCCTAATCCTAACTGTTACGCCGAGCGCTCCGGGTCCCCGCTCCTCCCCGGAGCGCTCGCTACACTCTCCTCACTGCAGCGCTCCGGTCAGATCCACTGACCCGGGGCGCTGCGATACCGCCTCCAGCCGGGATGCGATTCGCGATGCGGGTAGCGCCCGCTCGCGATGCGCACCCCGGCTCCCGTACCTGACTCGCTCTCCGTCGGTCCTGTCCCGGCACGCGCGGCCCCGCTCCTTAGGGCGCGCGCGCGCCGGGTCTTTGCGATTTAAAGGGCCACTGCGCCGCTGATTGGCGCAGTGGTTCCAATTAGTCTGATCACCTGTGCACTTCCTTATATCACCTCACTTCCCCTGCACTTCCTTGCCGGATCTTGTTGCCATCGTGCCAGTGAAAGCGTTTCCTTGTGTGTTCCTAGCCTGTGTTCCAGACCTCCTGCCGTTGCCCCTGACTACGATCCTTGCTGCCTGCCCCGACCTTCTGCTACGTCCGACCTTGCTTCTGTCTACTCCCTTGTACCGCGCCTATCTTCAGCAGCCAGAGAGGTGAGCCGTTGCTAGTGGATACGACCTGGTCACTACCGCCGCAGCAAGACCATCCCGCTTTGCGGCGGGCTCTGGTGAAAACCAGTAGTGACTTAGAACCGATCCACTAGCACGGTCCACGCCAATCCCTCTCCGGCACAGAGGATCCACTACCTGCCAGCCGGCATCGTGACAGTAGATCCGGCCATGGATCCCGCTGAAGTTCCTCTGCCAGTTGTCGCTGACCTCACCATGGTGGTCGCCCAGCAGTCACAACAGATAGCGCAACAAGGCCAACAGCTGTCTCAACTGACCGTTATGCTACAGCAGTTACTACCACAGCTTCAGCAATCATCTCCTCCGCCAGCTCCTGCACCTCCTCCGCAGCGAGTGGCCGCTTCTGGTCTACGCCTATCCTTGCCGGATAAATTTGATGGGGACTCTAAGTTTTGCCGTGGCTTTCTTTCCCAATGTTCCCTGCACTTGGAGATGATGTCGGACCAGTTTCCCACTGAAAGGTCTAAGGTGGCTTTCGTAGTCAGCCTTCTGTCTGGAAAAGCCCTGTCTTGGGCCACACCGCTCTGGGACCGCAATGACCCCGTCACTGCCTCTGTACACTCCTTCTTCTCGGAAATCCGAAGTGTCTTTGAGGAACCTGCCCGAGCCTCTTCTGCTGAGACTGCCCTGTTGAACCTGGTCCAGGGTAATTCTTCCGTTGGCGAGTATGCCGTACAATTCCGTACTCTTGCTTCAGAATTATCCTGGAATAATGAGGCCCTCTGCGCGACCTTTAAAAAAGGCTTATCCAGCAACATTAAAGATGTTCTGGCCGCACGAGAAATCCCTGCTAATCTACATGAACTCATTCACCTAGCCACTCGCATTGACATGCGTTTTTCCGAAAGGCGTCAGGAGCTCCGCCAGGATATGGACTCTGTTCGCACGAGGCGTTTCTTCTCCTCGGCTCCTCTCTCCTCTGGTCCCCTGCAATCTGTTCCTGTGCCTCCCGCCGTGGAGGCTATGCAGGTCGACCGGTCTCGCCTGACACCTCAAGAGAGGACACGACGCCGCATGGAGAATCTCTGCCTGTACTGTGCTAGTACCGAACACTTCCTGAGGGATTGTCCTATCCGTCCTCCCCGCCTGGAAAGACGTACGCTGACTCCGCACAAAGGTGAGACAGTCCTTGATGTCTACTCTGCTTCTCCACGTCTTACTGTGCCTGTGCGGATGTCTGCCTCTGCCTTCTCCTTCTCTACTATGGCCTTCTTGGACTCCGGATCTGCAGGAAATTTTATTTTGGCCTCTCTCGTCAACAGGTTCAACATCCCAGTGACCAGTCTCGCCAGACCCCTCTACATCAATTGTGTAAACAATGAAAGATTGGACTGTACCATACGTTTCCGCACGGAGCCCCTTCTAATGTGCATCGGATCTCATCACGAGAGGATTGAACTTTTGGTCCTCCCCAATTGCACTTCTGAAATTCTCCTTGGACTTCCCTGGCTCCAACTTCATTCCCCAACCCTGGATTGGTCCACTGGGGAGATCAAGAGTTGGGGGCCCTCTTGTTCCAAGGACTGCCTAAAACCGGTTCCCAGTAACCCTTGCCGTGACTCTGTGGTTCCTCCAGTAACCGGTCTCCCTAAGGCCTATATGGACTTTGCGGATGTTTTTTGCAAAAAACAAGCTGAGACTCTACCTCCTCACAGGCCTTATGATTGTCCTATCGACCTCCTCCCGGGCACTACTCCACCCCGGGGCAGAATTTATCCTCTGTCCGCCCCAGAGACTCTTGCCATGTCTGAATACGTCCAGGAAAATTTAAAAAAGGGCTTTATCCGTAAATCCTCCTCTCCTGCCGGAGCCGGATTTTTCTTTGTGTCCAAAAAAGATGGCTCCCTACGTCCTTGCATTGACTACCGCGGTCTTAATAAAATCACGGTTAAGAACCGCTACCCCCTACCCCTCATCTCTGAACTCTTTGATCGCCTCCAAGGTGCCCACATCTTTACCAAACTGGACTTAAGAGGTGCTTATAATCTCATCCGCATCAGAGAGGGGGATGAATGGAAAACGGCATTTAACACCAGAGATGGACACTTTGAGTATCTGGTCATGCCCTTTGGCCTGTGCAACGCCCCTGCCGTCTTCCAAGACTTTGTTAATGAAATTTTTCGTGATCTTTTATACTCCTGTGTTGTTGTATATCTGGACGATATCCTGATTTTTTCTGCCAATCTAGAAGAACACCGCCAGCATGTCCGTATGGTTCTTCAGAGACTTCGTGACAATCAACTCTATGCCAAAATTGAGAAATGTCTGTTTGAATGCCAATCTCTTCCTTTCCTAGGATACTTGGTCTCTGGCCAGGGACTACAAATGGATCCAGACAAACTCTCTGCCGTCTTAGATTGGCCACGCCCCTCCGGACTCCGTGCTATCCAACGCTTTTTGGGGTTCGCCAATTATTACAGGCAATTTATTCCACATTTTTCTACCGTTGTGGCTCCTATCGTGGCTTTAAAAAAAAATGCCGATCCCAAGTCTTGGCCTCCTCAAGCGGAAGACGCCTTTAAACGGCTCAAGTCTGCCTTTTCCTCGGCTCCCGTGCTCTCCAGACCTGACCCTTCCAAACCCTTCCTATTGGAGGTTGATGCCTCCTCAGTGGGAGCTGGAGCTGTCCTTCTACAAAAAAATTCTTCCGGGCATGCTGTTACTTGTGGTTTTTTTTCTAGGACCTTCTCTCCGGCGGAGAGGAACTACTCCATCGGGGATCGAGAGCTTCTAGCCATTAAATTAGCACTTGAGGAATGGAGGCATCTGCTGGAGGGATCAAGATTTCCAGTTATTATTTACACCGATCACAAGAACCTCTCCTACCTCCAGTCTGCCCAACGGCTGAATCCTCGCCAGGCCAGGTGGTCTCTGTTCTTTGCCCGATTTAATTTTGAAATTCACTTTCGGCCTGCCGATAAGAACATTAGGGCCGATGCTCTCTCTCGTTCCTCGGACGCTTCTGAAGTTGAACTCTCTCCGCAACACATCATTCCTCCTGACTGCTTGATTTCCACTTCTCCAGCCTCCATCAGGCAAACTCCTCCAGGAAAGACCTTTGTTTCTCCACGCCAACGCCTCGGAATCCTCAAATGGGGTCACTCCTCCCATCTCGCAGGTCATGCGGGCATCAAGAAATCTGTGCAACTCATCTCTCGCTTCTATTGGTGGCCGACTCTGGAGACGGATGTTGTGGACTTTGTGCGAGCCTGCACTATCTGTGCCCGGGATAAGACTCCTCGCCAGAAGCCCGCTGGTTTTCTTCATCCCCTGCCTGTCCCCGAACAGCCTTGGTCTCTGATTGGTATGGATTTTATTACTGATTTACCCCCTTCCCGTGGCAACACTGTTATTTGGGTGGTCGTTGATCGATTCTCCAAAATGGCACATTTCATCCCTCTTCCTGGTCTTCCTTCAGTGCCTCAGTTGGCTAAACAATTTTTTGTACACATTTTTCGTCTTCACGGGTTGCCTACGCAGATCGTCTCGGATAGAGGCGTCCAATTCGTGTCTAAATTCTGGAGGGCTCTCTGTAAACAACTCAAGATTAAATTAAATTTTTCTTCTGCATATCATCCTCAATCCAATGGACAAGTAGAAAGAATTAACCAGGTCTTGGGTGATTATTTACGACATTTTGTTTCCTCCCGCCAGGATGACTGGGCAGATCTCCTTCCATGGGCCGAATTCTCGTATAACTTCAGAGTCTCTGAATCTTCCTCCAAATCCCCATTTTTCGTGGTGTACGGCCGTCACCCTCTTCCCCCCCTCCCTACTCCCTTGCCCTCTGGTCTGCCCGCTGTGGATGAAATTTCTCGTGACCTTTCCATCATATGGAGAGAGACCCAAAATTCTCTCTTACAGGCTTCATCACGCATGAAGAAGTTCGCGGATAAGAAAAGAAGAGCTCCTCCCATTTTTTCCCCTGGAGACAAGGTATGGCTCTCCGCTAAATATGTCCGCTTCCGTGTCCCTAGCTACAAGTTGGGACCACGCTATCTTGGTCCTTTCAAAATTTTGTGCCAGATTAATCCTGTCTCTTACAAACTTCTTCTTCCTCCTTCTCTTCGTATTCCTAATGCCTTTCACGTTTCTCTTCTTAAACCACTTATCATCAACCGTTTCTCTCCCAAATCTGTTCCTCCCACTCCTGTTTCCGGCTCCTCGGACATCTTCTCCGTCAAAGAGATTCTGGCATCCAAAAAGGTCAGAGGGAAAACCTTTTTTTTAGTGGATTGGGAGGGTTGTGGTCCAGAAGAGAGATCCTGGGAACCTGAGGACAATATCCTAGACAAAAGTCTGCTCCTCAGGTTCTCAGGCTCTAAGAAGAGGGGGAGACCCAAGGGGGGGGGTACTGTAACGCCGAGCGCTCCGGGTCCCCGCTCCTCCCCGGAGCGCTCGCTACACTCTCCTCACTGCAGCGCTCCGGTCAGATCCACTGACCCGGGGCGCTGCGATACCGCCTCCAGCCGGGATGCGATTCGCGATGCGGGTAGCGCCCGCTCGCGATGCGCACCCCGGCTCCCGTACCTGACTCGCTCTCCGTCGGTCCTGTCCCGGCACGCGCGGCCCCGCTCCTTAGGGCGCGCGCGCGCCGGGTCTTTGCGATTTAAAGGGCCACTGCGCCGCTGATTGGCGCAGTGGTTCCAATTAGTCTGATCACCTGTGCACTTCCCTATATCACCTCACTTCCCCTGCACTTCCTTGCCGGATCTTGTTGCCATCGTGCCAGTGAAAGCGTTTCCTTGTGTGTTCCTAGCCTGTGTTCCAGACCTCCTGCCGTTGCCCCTGACTACGATCCTTGCTGCCTGCCCCGACCTTCTGCTACGTCCGACCTTGCTTCTGTCTACTCCCTTGTACCGCGCCTATCTTCAGCAGCCAGAGAGGTGAGCCGTTGCTAGTGGATACGACCTGGTCACTACCGCCGCAGCAAGACCATCCCGCTTTGCGGCGGGCTCTGGTGAAAACCAGTAGTGACTTAGAACCGATCCACTAGCACGGTCCACGCCAATCCCTCTCCGGCACAGAGGATCCACTACCTGCCAGCCGGCATCGTGACACTAACCCTTTACCTCTAATCCTAACCCCTATCCCTAATCCTAACCCTTTACCCCTAATCCTAACTCCTATCCCTAATCCTAACCCCTTATATAGTTACATAGTTCGTACGGTTGAAAAAAGACATACGTCCATCAAGTCCAACCAGGGAATTGAAGGGTAGGGGTGTGGCGCGATATTGGGGAAGGGATGGGATTTTATATTTCTTCATAAGCATTAATCTTATTTTGTTCCAGGAATGTATCTGTCACGATGCCGGCTGGCAGGTATTGGATCCTCTGTGCCAGAGAGGGATTGGCGTGGACCGTGCTAGTGGATCGGTTCTAAGTCACTACTGGTTTTCACCAGAGCCCGCCGCAAAGCGGGATGGTCTTGCTGCGGCGGTAGTGACCAGGTCGTATCCACTAGCAACGGCTCACCTCTCTGGCTGCTGAAGATAGGCGCGGTACAAGGGAGTAGACAGAAGCAAGGTCGGACGTAGCAGAAGGTCGGGGCAGGCAGCAAGGATCGTAGTCAGGGGCAACGGCAGGAGGTCTGGAACACAGGCTAGGAACACACAAGGAAACGCTTTCACTGGCACAATGGCAACAAGATCCGGCAAGGAAGTGCAGGGGAAGTGAGGTGATATAGGGAAGTGCACAGGTGAAGACACTAATTGGAATCACTGCGCCAATCAGCGGCGCAGTGGCCCTTTAAATCGCAAAGACCCGGCGCGCGCGCGCCCTAGGGAGCGGGGCCGCGCGCGCCGGGACAGGACCGAGGGAGAGCGAGTCAGGTACGGGAGCCGGGGTGCGCATCGCGAGCGGGCGCTACCCGCATCGCGAATCGCACCCCGGCTGGAAGCGGAATCGCAGCGCCCCGGGTCAGTGGATCTGACCGGAGCGCTGCAGCGGGGAGAGTGTAGCGAGCACTCCGAGGAGGAGCGGGGACCCGGAGCGCTCGGCGTAACAGTACCCCCCCCCTTGGGTCTCCCCCTCTTCTTAGAGCCTGAGAACCTGAGGAGCAGACTTTTGTCTAGGATGTTGTCCTCAGGTTCCCAGGATCTCTCTTCAGGACCACAACCCTCCCAGTCCACTAAAAAAAAAGTTTTCCCTCTGACCTTTTTAGAAGCTAAGATCTCTTTGACAGAGAAGATGTCCGAGGAGCCGGAAACAGGAGTGGGAGGAACAGATTTGGGAGAAAAACGGTTGAGGATGAGTGGTTTAAGAAGAGAGACGTGAAAGGCATTAGGGATACGAAGAGAAGGAGGAAGAAGAAGTTTGTAAGAGACAGGATTAATTTGACACAAAATTTTGAAAGGACCAAGATAGCGTGGTCCCAACTTGTAGCTAGGGACACGGAAGCGGACATATTTAGCGGAGAGCCATACCTTGTCTCCAGGGGAAAAAACGGGAGGAGCTCTTCTTTTCTTATCCGCGAACTTCTTCATGCGTGATGAAGCCTGTAAGAGAGAATTTTGGGTCTCTCTCCATATGATGGAAAGGTCACGAGAAATTTCATCCACAGCGGGCAGACCAGAGGGCAAGGGGGTAGGGAGGGGGGGAAGAGGGTGACGGCCGTACACCACGAAAAATGGGGATTTGGAGGAAGATTCAGAGACTCTGAAGTTATACGAGAATTCGGCCCATGGAAGGAGATCTGCCCAGTCATCCTGGCGGGAGGAAACAAAATGTCGCAAATAATCACCCAAGACCTGGTTAATTCTTTCTACTTGTCCATTGGACTGGGGATGATATGCAGAAGAAAAATTTAATTTAATCTTGAGTTGTTTACAGAGAGCCCTCCAGAATTTAGACACGAATTGGACGCCTCTATCCGAGACGATCTGCGTAGGCAACCCGTGAAGACGAAAAATGTGTACAAAAAATTGTTTAGCCAACTGAGGCGCTGAAGGAAGACCAGGAAGAGGGATGAAATGTGCCATTTTGGAGAATCGATCAACGACCACCCAAATAACAGTGTTGCCACGGGAAGGGGGTAAATCAGTAATAAAATCCATACCAATCAGAGACCAAGGCTGTTCGGGGACAGGCAGGGGATGAAGAAAACCAGCGGGCTTCTGGCGAGGAGTCTTATCCCGGGCACAGATAGTGCAGGCTCGCACAAAGTCCACAACATCCGTCTCCAGAGTCGGCCACCAATAGAAGCGGGAGATGAGTTGCACAGATTTCTTGATGCCCACATGACCTGCGAGATGGGAGGAGTGACCCCATTTGAGGATTCCGAGGCGTTGGCGTGGAGAAACAAAGGTCTTTCCTGGAGGAGTTTGTCTGATGGAGGCAGGAGAAGTGGAGATCAGGCAGTCAGGTGGAATGATGTGTTGCGGAGAGAGTTCAACTTCTGAGGCATCCGAGGAACGAGAGAGAGCATCGGCCCTAATGTTCTTATCGGCAGGACGAAAGTGAATCTCAAAATTAAATCGGGCAAAGAACAGAGACCACCGGGCCTGGCGAGGATTCAGCCGTTGGGCAGACTGGAGGTAGGAGAGGTTCTTGTGGTCGGTGTAAATAATAACTGGAAATCTTGATCCCTCCAGCAGATGCCTCCATTCCTCAAGTGCTAATTTAATGGCTAGAAGCTCTCGATCCCCGATGGAGTAGTTCCTCTCCGCCGGAGAGAAGGTCCTAGAAAAAAAACCACAAGTGACAGCATGCCCGGAAGAATTTTTTTGTAGAAGAACAGCTCCAGCTCCCACTGAGGAGGCATCAACCTCCAATAGGAAGGGTTTGGAAGGGTCAGGTCTGGAGAGCACGGGAGCCGAAGAAAAGGCAGACTTGAGTCGTTTAAAGGCGTCTTCCGCTTGAGGAGGCCAAGACTTGGGATCGGCATTTTTTTTGGTTAAAGCCACGATAGGAGCCACAACGGTAGAAAAATGTGGAATAAATTGCCTGTAATAATTGGCGAACCCCAAAAAGCGTTGGATAGCACGGAGTCCGGAGGGGCGTGGCCAATCTAAGACGGCAGAGAGTTTGTCTGGATCCATTTGTAGTCCCTGGCCAGAGACCAAATATCCTAGAAAAGGAAGAGATTGGCATTCAAGCAGACATTTCTCAATTTTGGCATAGAGTTGATTGTCACGAAGTCTCTGAAGAACCATACGGACATGCTGGCGGTGTTCTTCTAGATTGGCAGAAAAAATTAGGATATCGTCCAGATATACAACAACACAGGAGTATAACAGATCACGAAAAATTTCATTAACAAAGTCTTGGAAGACAGCAGGGGCGTTGCACAGGCCAAAGGGCATGACCAGATACTCAAAGTGTCCATCTCTGGTGTTAAATGCCGTTTTCCACTCATCCCCCTCTCTGATGCGGATGAGGTTATAGGCGCCTCTTAAGTCCAATTTAGTAAAGATGTGGGCACCTTGGAGGCGATCAAAGAGTTCAGAGATGAGGGGTAGGGGGTAGCGGTTCTTAACCGTGATTTTATTAAGACCGCGGTAGTCAATGCAAGGACGTAGGGAGCCATCTTTTTTGGACACAAAGAAAAATCCGGCTCCGGCAGGAGAGGAGGATTTACGGATAAAGCCCTTTTTTAAATTTTCCTGGACGTATTCAGACATGGCAAGAGTCTCTGGGGCAGAGAGAGGATAAATTCTGCCCCGGGGTGGAGTAGTGCCCGGGAGGAGGTCGATAGGACAATCATAAGGCCTGTGAGGAGGTAGAGTCTCAGCTTGTTTTTTGCAGAAAACATCCGCGAAGTCCATATAGGCCTTAGGGAGACCGGTTACTGGAGGAACCACAGAGTCACGGCAAGGGTTACTGGGAACCGGTTTTAGACAGTCCTTGGAACAAGAGGGCCCCCAACTCTTGATCTCCCCAGTGGACCAATCCAGGGTTGGGGAATGAAGTTGAAGCCAGGGAAGTCCAAGGAGAATTTCCGAGGTGCAATTGGGGAGGACCAAAAGTTCAATCCTCTCGTGATGAGATCCGATGCTCATAAGAAGGGGCTCCGTGCGGAAACGTATGGTACAGTCCAATCTTTCATTGTTTACACAATTGATGTAAAGGGGTCTGGCGAGACTGGTCACTGGGATGTTGAACCTGTTGACGAGAGAGGCCAAAATAAAATTTCCTGCAGATCCAGAGTCCAAGAAGGCCACAGTAGAGAAGGAGAAGGCAGAGGCAGACATCCGCACAGGCACAGTAAGACGTGGAGAAGCAGAGTAGACATCAAGGACTGTCTCACCTTTGTGCGGAGTCAGCGTACGTCTTTCCAGGCGGGGAGGACGGATAGGACAATCCCTCAGGAAGTGTTCGGTACTAGCACAGTACAGGCAGAGGTTCTCCATGCGGCGTCGTGTCCTCTCTTGAGGTGTCAGGCGAGACCGGTCGACCTGCATAGCCTCCACGGCGGGAGGCACAGGAACAGATTGCAGGGGACCAGAGGAGAGAGGAGCCGAGGAGAAGAAACGCCTCGTGCGAACAGAGTCCATATCTTGGCGGAGCTCCTGACGCCTTTCGGAAAAACGCATGTCAATGCGAGTGGCTAGGTGAATAAGTTCATGTAGATTAGCAGGAATTTCTCGTGCGGCCAGAACATCTTTAATGTTGCTGGATAGGCCTTTTTTAAAGGTCGCGCAGAGGGCCTCATTATTCCAGGATAATTCTGAAGCAAGAGTACGGAATTGTACGGCATACTCGCCAACGGAAGAATTACCCTGGACCAGGTTCAACAGGGCAGTCTCAGCAGAAGAGGCTCGGGCAGGTTCCTCAAAGACACTTCGGATTTCCGAGAAGAAGGAGTGTACAGAGGCAGTGACGGGGTCATTGCGGTCCCAGAGCGGTGTGGCCCAAGACAGGGCTTTTCCAAACAGAAGGCTGACTACGAAAGCCACCTTAGACCTTTCAGTGGGAAACAGGTCCGACATCATCTCCAGATGCAGGGAACATTGGGAAAGAAAGCCACGACAAAACTTAGAGTCCCCATCAAATTTATCCGGCAAGGATAGGCGTAGACCAGGAGCGGCCACTCGCTGCGGAGGAGGTGCAGGAGCTGGCGGAGGAGATGACTGCTGAAGCTGTGGTAGTAACTGCTGTAGCATAACGGTCAGTTGAGACAGCTGTTGGCCTTGTTGCGCTATCTGTTGTGACTGCTGGGCGACCACCGTGGTGAGGTCAGCGACAACTGGCAGAGGAACTTCAGCGGGATCCATGGCCGGATCTACTGTCACGATGCCGGCTGGCAGGTAGTGGATCCTCTGTGCCAGAGAGGGATTGGCGTGGACCGTGCTAGTGGATCGGTTCTAAGTCACTACTGGTTTTCACCAGAGCCCGCCGCAAAGCGGGATGGTCTTGCTGCGGCGGTAGTGACCAGGTCGTATCCACTAGCAACGGCTCACCTCTCTGGCTGCTGAAGATAGGCGCGGTACAAGGGAGTAGACAGAAGCAAGGTCGGACGTAGCAGAAGGTCGGGGCAGGCAGCAAGGATCGTAGTCAGGGGCAACGGCAGGAGGTCTGGAACACAGGCTAGGAACACACAAGGAAACGCTTTCACTGGCACAATGGCAACAAGATCCGGCAAGGAAGTGCAGGGGAAGTGAGGTGATATAGGGAAGTGCACAGGTGAAGACACTAATTGGAATCACTGCGCCAATCAGCGGCGCAGTGGCCCTTTAAATCGCAAAGACCCGGCGCGCGCGCGCCCTAGGGAGCGGGGCCGCGCGCGCCGGGACAGGACCGAGGGAGAGCGAGTCAGGTACGGGAGCCGGGGTGCGCATCGCGAGCGGGCGCTACCCGCATCGCGAATCGCACCCCGGCTGGAAGCGGAATCGCAGCGCCCCGGGTCAGTGGATCTGACCGGAGCGCTGCAGCGGGGAGAGTGTAGCGAGCGCTCCGGGGAGGAGCGGGGACCCGGAGCGCTCGGCGTAACAGTATCTAATCCTGTTTTAAAGCTGTGAATTGTTCCTGCTGTGACCAGTTCCTGAGGTAGACCGTTCCATAAATTCACAGTCCTCACGGTAAAGAAGGCGTGTCGCCCCTTTAGACTAAACCTTTTCTTCTCCAGACGGAGGGAGTGCCCCTTCGTCCTTTGGGGGGGTTTAACCTGGAACAGTTTTTCTCCATATTTTTTGTATGGGCCATTAATATACTTATATACGTTTATCATATCCCCCCTTAAACGTCTCTTCTCAAGACTAAACAATTGTAACTCCTTTAATCGCTCCTCATAGCTAAGATGTTCCATGCCCCATATTAGTTTAGTCGCGCGTCTCTGCACCCTTTCCAACTCCGCAGTGTCCCTTTTATGGACAGGCGACCAAAACTGAACAGCATATTCCAGGTGAGGCCGTACCAATGCTTTATAAAGGGGGAGTATTATGTCCCTGTCCCTTGAGTCCATGCCTCTTTTGATACATGACAATATCCTGCCGGCTTTGGAAGCAGCAGCCTGACATTGTGCTATTCTGTAGTCTGTGATCTACAAGTCACCCAGATCCTTCTCTACCAGTGACTCTGCCAGTTTAATCCCCCCTAAGACATACAACGCATGCAGGTTATTAGTACCCAGATGCATAACTTTACATTTATCCACATTGAACCTCATTTGCCAAGTGGATGCCCAGACACTTAGTCTATCCAAGTCATCTTGTAACTTATGCACATCCTCTATAGACTGTACCGTGCTACAAAGCTTGCTGTCATCTGCAAAGATAGAAACAGAGCTGTTATTACCATCCTCTATATACACAGCCCCCCCTCTATATACACAGCCCCCCCACTATATACACATCCTCTATAGACTACTGTGCTACAAAGCTTGGTGTCATCTGCAAAGATAGAAACAAAGCTGTTAATGCCATCCTCTATATCATTGATAAATAAATTAAACAACAGCGGGCCCAGTACTGAACCTTGGGGTACACCACTAATTACCGGGGACCAATCAGAGTACGAATCATTGACCCCCACTCTCTGGGTACGATCCATGAGCCAGTGTTCAATCCAGTTACAAACTAAAATTTCCAAGCCCAAAGACCTTAACTTACCTGTCAGATGTCTGTGAGGGACAGTATCAAATGCTTTAGCAAAATCCAGAAACACTATATCCACAGCCATTCCTCTGTATACAGAGCCCCCCTCTATATACAGAGCCCCCCCCTCTATATACACAGCCCCCCTCTATATACACAGCCCCCCTCTATATACACAGCCCCCCTCTATATCCACAGCCCCCCTCTATATACACAGCCCCCCTCTATATACACAGCCCCCCTCTATATACAGAGCCCCCCTCTATATCCACAGCCATTCCTCTGTCAAGGCTTCTACTCACCTCTTCATAAAAGCAAATTAGATTGGTTTGACAACTTCTATCCTTAGTAAACCCATGCTGGCTATCACTTATAATACTATTATCCCCTATGTATTCCTGTATGTAATCACTTATAAGTCCTTCAAACAATTTACCCACAATGCACGTTAAACTTACCGGTCTATAATTGCCTGGCGAAGACCTAGAGCCCTTCTTGAAGATTGGTACCACATTAGCCTTGCGCCAGTCCCTTGGCACAATACCAGACACCAGAGAATCTCTAAATATCATGAACAGGGGTACAGATATTACTGAACTTACCTCTCTAAGAACTCTTGGGTGTAGTCCATCCGGCCCTGGGGATTTGCTTACATTTATATTACTTAATTTACCTTGTACAATCTCTACATTAAGCCAGTTCAGTACATTACCTCTAATCCTAACCACTATCACTAATTCTAACCCCTTACCTCTATTCCTAACGCCTATCCCTAATCCTAACCCTTTACCCCGAATCCTAACTCTTATCCCTAATCCTAACCACTATCACTAATCCTAACCCCTTACCTCTAATCCTAATGCCTATCCCTAATCCTAACCCCTAACCCTTACCGAGTATACTTAGTATAGCTTCTAGCTAAAGGTTTAGGTCTCCCAGAAATTTTATCCAATAAAGAGAAAGGGAACCTTATATTGCAGATATGATTAAAACTTCACTTTTAATAGTAGCTAGTAAAATAACCAAAACAAAACAAACAAACAAAAAAATCTAGTGCTCAAAATATTAACGGACCGCCACCATTAATAAGAGATATCGCTAGTAGAAGCTCAAATATCTGCTATTGGGCAGTCCTAGAAAAATGAAGGAGTACTGTAGTCGTAGGGCTACTATGTATAAATAGTCATTAGATCACTACTGCTGATCTTCCTTCAAAAAAGGTGCATGCATAAGGTGCGTCTTCCAGCATAGATAGTGGTTGTCATAGTGCAGTAATGACTCTGCTAGTCACTATATCCCAGTGGTACAAGGCCTTGATAGCAGCATACATAGGCAGCAATAGATAGCATATATCTTAGCAGCATATCATCATAACACTCCGTTCTGCAGCAATTAGTATTGCACTTTCCAGCATAGCAGCAGAAATCCTAGTAGCAGTGTCAACAAGCAGCAATAGATAGCACATATCTTAGCAGCATACCGTCATTGTACTCAATTCTGTAACAGTAGGTATTGCACTTTCCAACATAGCAGCAGAGGAGATATATAGCAGAAGATTATAGAGTTGGCACCAAAGCAAAATTGATATCATTGCACTTAGCCCTTCAGTTGTGCAGCAGTTATATATTACACTTAATTCAGTAGCTGCAGATAACTTGCAGTAAGCAGCAGTACAAGCTATTGGTTCCAGCATCCATCCATAGTCATTGCACTTAGCCCTATGTGCTGCAGCTGTCCTTCATCTAATCCAATAACAAATGCATTAATAAAGCAGCATAGTTACATATCTTATCATGTCCAGAGCAGGGGTCCTACGCGTTTCCTTTGCCATCAATCATCAGGGACCGGCGTCTTGGCTCTTTATTATAGTTTGATCCATGTGCTCATTTCTGTATGTGCGACTCTGGTGGCGGCCGTACATTGAGTCTCTCGTTTGCGCTGGTTTTTAAGCTGGTTAGCTCCTCCCCCTACATCACATGACTCCCTCAGTCTGGGTCATACGCGTCATAGACGCGCCCCTGACCCATCCCGAGGATCTGAGATATCACGATGCAAAGGGAGGAGGTATGTGACGTCAGGTAGCGCTTCACGCCTCGTTCTGACTTGGGAAACTATAGACACCAGTGGTTTGCGTTTCAGATCTCGATATTGATGCCGATCGGGACCGTCTTCTCAAACAGGTATATATTAACCATATGTGTACTTTAACACTCTAGTTCTTTGCAAGTGACATCTAGAGATATAATTTGTGGCTAATTGCAAGACACTTGAGTATTAGTTAATTTGTTTTTCACATTTAAATTGTTGTTTTTATCCATGAGTGTCTGCTGCCCTCGTCATCTTTGTCTCAGTAAGATATAATAATTATTGATAAGCCTAGAGACAAGAAAGGGGAGGTGTTATATAAAACAGGCATATGAAATAAAGTCATTAAGCCCTTTTGGCTTGACAGTATCTAATCTAAAGGTCCATTCTGCCTCCCTCTGGAGGAGAGTTTTATCCCAATTTCCTCCTCTGGGTGATTGTGGGATAACATCTATCACTTGAACCTTCAGATTGACTGGGCTACAATCATGGTGTGTAGCAAAATGGTTTCCTACCGGGGTGTCCCTCGCGTGTATAATGTCCCCCACATGTTCCTGAATTCTTTTCATTAGGGGTCTAAATGTCTTGCCTATATAATTTTTTGGACACATACATGTAAGCATATACACGACACCCTTAGTATTGCAATTGGCAAATGATCACATTTCAATTTCCTGTGTAGCACTAGTACTCGAGAAGGTCTTACTTTTCTTGATGTATGGGCAAACAGAACATTTGCCACATGGGTAGGTACCTTTAATATTAGATGTAAGCCATTCACTAGATCTGACAGATAACTGTGTGTCAGTCTATCCTTCAGGTTTTGACCTCTCCGATAGGTTATTTGAGGGTTTTCCGACAGAATATCCGTCAGCCTATCATCAGTTTTTAGGATATCCCAGTGAGATCTAAAGATGTTCTGAACCTCTCTCCACTTGTCATCATAGGTCCCTATGATTCTAATGGTGTCATTTTGGTCAGTCCTCGTCCTAGGTGTCAGGAGATTCGTTCTATTCGTGCTTAGTGCCCTATGATATGCCTTTTTCAGCACTTTATTAGGGTATCCCCTGTTTCTTAATCTTATTCTTAGTTCTGATGCTTTTGTCTCAAATTCTGAGATTGTGGAGCAGTTTCTCCGCATTCTGAGATATTGTCCGGTCGGAATGCCCCTCTTCAGCGGGAGAGGATGACAGCTATCCCACTGAAGAAGGGCATTCGTCGCAGTCTCCTTTCTATGTACCGTAGTTAAGACCTGGCTATCCTCCGCCACCCAAATCTTCAGGTCAAGGAACACCAGCTCCCCTCTACTACAGGTAGATGTAAACCGCAGGCCCAGTTCGTTTTGGTTAAGGGAGCTAACAAACTCGTTAAACATGTCCTCTGTTGATGTCCATATGAGGAGGACATCATCTATGAACCTGACCCACATAGCAATGTGGTCAGTCCATAGTGACATCCCCTCGCTGAAGACATGTTGGTCCTCCCACCAACCGAGGTACAGGTTAGCATAACTGGGGGCGCAGGGGCTCCCCATGGCTGTACCTCGCTGTTGGTGGAAGGACCGCCCCTCAAACAAAAAATAATTTTTTGTAAGAATAAATCTCAGAAGGTCAAGGACAAAGATATTATGAGGTGTATACTGCGTCCCCCTCGTCTGCAAGTAGAATGACACCGCCTCGAGACCCTTCTCATGTGGAATTGAAGAGTAAAGTGCCTCCACATCCAATGATGCCAAAAAGGCACCCTCCTCAATTCTCAGGTCTTCTAATCTCTTAATTACATCTGTCGTGTCTTTTACAAATGAGGGTAGTGAGTATACAAATGGGCGCAAGACCACATCCACATACTCACTAGCCGCCTGCGTAAGATTCTCAATGCCTGATACAATCGGGCGCCCCCTTAAAGGGGGGTAGCCCTTATGTATCTTTGGTGTCGAGTAAAAACTCGCTATTCTGGGGTGAACCGGCTTCATGTATTCGAATTCCCTACCACTAATGAGGCCTTCATTTTTTGCAACATACAGTATGGCTAGCAGTTCATCACCAAACTTCCCTGTAAGGTCACTCCTAAGGGGTATATAGCATTCCCTATCATTCAAAATTTTGAGGCACATATCCCTGTACTCCTCCCTGGTCATCAGTACAATGTTGCCCCCTTTATCAGAGGGTTTGATGACCAGAGAGGAGTCATTCTCTAGGGACCTAAGTGCCTCATTCTCCAATCGGGACAAGTTATATTCCCTTGGTGATCCCTAACCCTTACCCCTAATCTTAACCCTTACCCCTTATCGCAACCCCTTATTCTAACACTATTCCTAACATAACCCCTAATCCTAACCCCCAACCCTGATCCTAACCCCTAGTCCTAACCCTTACCCTCAATCCTTACCCTTATCCTAACCCTTAGCTCTAATCCTAACTCTAATCCTAACCTAAACCCCTAATTCTAACCCAACCCCTAATCATGACCCTTACCCCTAACAGCAATCAGAGCTGAGAGCGCTGAGTTTAGGAGCTCAGGTCTAGTGAAGAGCAGCAGGGGCCATATTCGAATTTGCGATATTTTGCTAATATTATTGATGATTATTCGTCCTATGTTCGCAAAATTTGTATATTCGCTATGTTCCTTCACTTTTTTTTCCAATGCGAAAATTCACATATAAAATTGCATGTGAAAAAAATAAAACAGACCCACGTGATAGACCCCTATTCGCAAGGAAAAATTCGCATACAAATTCACAGAAAAATTCACATAAAAAACCCCCAAAAAAACACGAATATTCGTCATTACAAATATATAGCACTATATTCTAAATATTCGCGAAATCACGAAGTGCCGATATTTGCGATAAAAATTTGCATTACGAATATTCATGCTCAACACTACTCAGGTCACATTCCTCTACAGGTCACGTTTTTTTTTTTAACTTCACCGGCTTCAGCCCATTGGGAAGTACATTAGATCTATACATAACTGATGTCATAATGGGACGCTCAGTCTTTCGTCGTAATAGATGAGCCATTCTTCCAAAATATGCTTCATTTGAAACAACTGTCGGATTTGACGCCTCGCCGCTCAGTGAACTCCTAACTTTGACACAATAACAGAAAAAAAACTAAAAAATTTTGGGCCAAATCAATTCTTGCTGAATCAATACGCTTTACCTATTAAAGGGGTACTCCACTGCCCCAGCGCCCGGAACATTTTGTTCTGTACACTGCCTATGGGGTTGTGATTTCACGGCCACGCCCCTTGTTATGTCATGCCATGCCCCCTCAATGCAAGTCTATGGGAGGGGGCGTGACGGCATTTTTGAACTTTCGTTTTTTCCTCCTCAACTTCTAAAAATCAAAAAAAAAAATTTAAATTTTCCCCCTACAGACCATATGAGGGCTTTTTATTTATTTTTTGGCGCCACCAATTGTACTTTGTAATGACATCAATCATTTCACCACAAAATCTATGGCGTAACCAGAAAAATATTTGTGGGGCAAAATTGAAAAAAAAACAAACACCATTTTGTAACTTTTGGGGGCTTCCGATTCTACGCAGCGTGCACAGTGCACTTTTTGGAAAAATTACAACATATCTTTATTCTGTAGGTCCATATGGTTACAAGGATACCTAATTTATGTAAGTTTTATTTTATTTTACTACTTTAAAAAAATTATAACTACATTGCACCAAAATTAGAATGTTTAAAATTGTCATCTTCTGACCCCTATAACTGTTTTATTTTTTCACATACGGGGCTATGTGAGGGCAAATTGTTTTGCGCTGTGATCTGAATTTTTTATCGGTACCATTTTTGTTTTGATGAGACTTTTTGATTACTTTTTATTAGTTTTTTTGTGTACACAAAATGACCAAAAATACGCAATTTTGGACTTTGGAATTTTTATTACGTATACGCAATTGACCGTGTGATTTAATTGACATTATATTTTTATAGTTCCGACATTTATGCACGCGGCGATACCACATATGTGATTCAGACTTTTATTAGGGAAGGGGTTAAATCACATTTATTACATTTTTTTTTTATTAATTTTTTAGTCCCCATAGTGTGCCATAGTATAGCATTGATCAGTGTAATCGGCGCTCTGCTGCTGCTCCAGCCTGCTGAGCAGGCATGGAGCAGCAAATCGCCTATCGGACCGAGAGGAGGCAGGTAGGGACCCTCCCCCATCCTCTCAGCTGCATCTAAGGGGTTAACGCCGGGCATCACCGTGATAGGTGATGTCCAGCATTAGACAGGGGTCCTGACGGCTGATAGACCACCCATCTATGACGAGGGGTCAGCCTGTGACCCTGTGTCATAGCAGGGTAGCAGGACCAGGGCGAACAGGTATGCCCTTGGTCCCCAACAGGTTAGAAAAAAAAAGAAGAAGTTTTCTATGTTTTATTTGTGTTTAAAAAAGCTGCGACTAGGTGTCTCCTTACTTGTCCAGAGCACATTCTCCCCCCCCCCCATCACTTGCGAAGACTTTGGACTCCTGCTGGTCTGGCAGAAGTAAAAAATCAGGAAATGCTGAGGGGTGTGCAGCCTTAGCCAATCATAGCTCATCTCACACTGATCTGCTCTAGGCTGTGTGTAGCAGAGTGAGGGAGGAAGATCTCCCCTGTATGGCTTCAGATGATGTCACAAATCTGGCTGAGCCTGAGCAGAAAATACAGAGCAATATCAAGGTAGAAAACTAAAAAATAATAAAAAATAAAGGCCGGGGGTGGTTTATCATGATGGGGGCAGCGAACTGGGAGGATTATAACATTTAACAAGATCATGACAGGTGCTCTTTAAAGTGGTTCTCCGCTGCCCTGTCGTCTGGAGCTTAGTTTATTACTCCGGACGCTGTGTGCGGGCTTCCGTGTTCGAGGCCGCCCCCCTCGTGACGTCACACCCGCCCCCTCGTGCCGTCACGCCCGCCCCCTCAACGAAAGTCTATGGTCGCACCCCCTTCCCATAGACTTTCGTTGAGGGGGCAGGCGTGACGTCACGAGGGGGCGGCCTCGAACACGGAAGCCCGCACACACAGCGTCCGGAGTAATAAACTTCCGGACGCTGCGAGCGGAGCTCCGGAAGGCAGGGCTGCGGAGTACCCCTTTAAAGGAGATTTCTAAGCTGAGATATTGTATCTCAGACACCTACATGTGTGTGAATGCTGACTAGACGATGCAGCCGTAGCTCAGACGTAGTCATTTTATCTCTCCTAGCTCTGTGCAGTACAGTTGTTTTAATGAGTCTTTTTTTGGGCTTTATTTGTTGTGGTCCTCTAGGATGTGAGCAGAGCCAGACAGCATCGTATGGGGCTCATAGTGACAGAATGTATCAAAGTGTTCATTAAGACTAGAACAGACTTTAAGGATCAAGCGACCATCTTACTCGGCAGCCAGGGCATAGCCCCCCACCCCCACCGCGTTTGTGGATTAAAACCTTCTGAAAGTATTTTCTTTGAACTATTTCTCAGTCTTATTTGACAGCCACATCAAAGTCCAAGACAGTAATTTAGTTGAACCTCGCTAGTCAAAAATTAATTGAAAAAAAAAAAAAATGTAATTAAGAGCTGCGCAAAATCCACTAAAAATAGCCAAGGTTATATTCCTGCTCAAGACTCAACATCAAATCCATTGTACAATATAATTACCGTATATATTCCCGACGTACGGGAAAGGAGAAATAGAAGATTTTATATAGAGATGATAACATGTAACAAAGATGAGAGCAGGACGAGCTATGTACAATGTATCAGTCTGGAGTCCGGGATGTTTAGCTCACAGAGCATTGTCTAGACTGGATACAATTGTATCACTTCTCAGCTGAGAGCAGGACTAGCTATGTGCAATGTATCAGTCTGTAGTCCAGGATATTTAGCTCACAGAGCATTGTCTAGACTGGATACAATTGTATCACTTCTCAGCTGAGAGCAGGACGAACTATGTACAATGTATCAGTCTGGAGTCTGGGATGTTTAGCTCACAGAGCATTGTCTAGACTGGATACAATTGTATCACTTCTCAGCTGAGAGCAGGACTAGCTATGTACAATGTATCAGTCTGGAGTCCGGGATGTTTAGCTCACAGAGCATTGTCTAGACTGGATACAATTGTATCACTTCTCAGCTGAGAGCAGGACGAGCTATGTACAATGTATCAGTCTGGAGTCCAGGATGTTTAGCTCACAGAGCATTGTCTAGACTGGACACAATTGTATCACTTCTCAGCTGAGAGCAGGACGAGCTGTGTACAATGTATCGGTCTGGAGTCCAGGGTGTTTAGCTCACAGAGCATTGTCTAGACTGGATACAATTGTATCACTTCTCAGCTGAGAGCAGGACTAGCTATGTACAATGTATCAGTCTGGAGTCCAGGATGTTTAGCTCACAGAGCATTGTCTAGACTGGATACAATTGTATCACTTCTCAGCTGAGAGCAGGACGAGCTATGTACAATGTATCAGTCTGGGGTCCAGGATGTTTAGCTCACAGAGCATTGTCTAAACTGGATACAATTGTATCACTTCTCAGCTGAGAGCAGGACGAGCTATGTACAATGTATCAGTCTGGAGTCCAGGATGTTTAGCTCACAGAGCATTGTCTAGACTGGATACAATTATATCACTTCTCAGCTGAGAGCAGGACGAGCTATGTACAATGTATCAGTCTGGAGTCCAGGATGTTTAGCTCACAGAGCATTGTCTAGACTGGACACAATTGTATCACTTCTCAGCTGAGAGCAGGACGAGCTATGTACAATGTATCAGTCTGGAGTCCAGGATGTTTAGCTCACAGAGCATTGTCTAGACTGGACACAATTGTATCACTTCTCAGCTGAGAGCAGGACGAGCTGTGTACAATGTATCAGTCTGGGGTCCAGGATGTTTAGCTCACAGAGCATTGTCTAAACTGGATACAATTGTATCACTTCTCAGCTGAGAGCAGGACTAGCTATGTACAATGTATCAGTCTGGAGTCCAGGATGTTTAGCTCACAGAGCATTGTCTAGAATGGATACAATTGTATCACTTCTATGCTGACATCAGGACAAGATGTGTACAATGAATTAGTCTGGAGTCCAGGCTGTCTGGCTCACATGGCATTATCTACTTGGATACAGCTCAGACTGTTTACTACTGCTCTATAATGTACTCTGTGCTGATGTTGCTTCTCCTTTCTGTGTAAAATAAAAAGATATAAACAGGCTTAGACCAGCCCTCCAGAGAGTCGGTGAATCCCTAGTCGCCCCCTGCCGGGCATCAACATTTCCCCTGAAGAATCACCACACACACTGCATTTTCCTGCTTATCATCCTGGTCATGGCTGCCAGACAGTAAGTTGGTTAGTTTATTTAATAAAACGCCCAGCTATCTATATATATATATATATATATATATATAAAGAAAGAGAATATTATAGCTCAATGTCATCACTATAAGAGTGGTGGGGTGGACAGTGGAATCTTATGAGTGCATGCACACTCAGCCTGGCTGTCAGTGCAGCGACCAAATGGGCATATTAACCAATATGCTCATCACTCATTGGTGAAAGAAGATCTAACAAAGCAGCACAGGTATAGTATAGATGATATAGTAATAAACATATAAAACATTTGTGCTGCTGCAATTTCTATAAAATGAAGAAGAAAAGAAAAAATTTACAGGAAGCCCTTGATAGTAACTTGCAAATAACTGGCCAGAGACAGAAATAACTCATCTATTACCCAATTTGTCTTTATCTGGTAAATAGATAAGACTTCCAAGATGAAGGCGCAATCTTTAAATGGGTACTCCACCCTTAGACAGACCTGCACCCAGCATTCGTTTAGAGCCTCTGGTTCAGCGCCGGAGGCTTGTGACATCACGGCCGCGCCCCTCAATGCAAGCCTACTGCACCCCGCAGACAATTTTTGTTTTAACCCCTTAAGGACCGGGCGTTTTTCGGTTTTTGCTCTTTCGTTTTTTCCTCCTTACCTTTTAAAAAATCATAACTCTTTAAATTTTGCACCTAAAAATCTGTATTATAGCTTATTTTTTTCGTCACCAATTCTACTTTGTAATGATATCATTCATTTCACCCAAAAATCTACGGCAAAACGGGAAAAAAAATAATTGTGCGTCAAAATTGAAAAAATACAGCCATTTTGTAAATTTGGGGGGCTTCCATTTCTACGTAGTGCATTTTTCGGTAAAAATGACACCTTATCTTTATTTTCTAGGTCCATACGGTTAAAATGATCCCCTACTTATATAGGTTTGATTTTGTATCACTTCAGAAAAAAACTACATGCAGGAAAATTTATACGTTTAAAATTGTCATCTTCTGACCCCTATAACTTTTTTATTTTTCCGTGTTGAGGGCGCTATGAGGGTTCATTTTTTGTGCCGTGATCTGAAGTTTTTGTCAGTACCATTTTTGCATTGATCTGACTTTTTGATCGCTTTTTATTCATCGCTATTTTGGACTTTGGAATTTTTTTGCGCGTACACCATTGACCGTGCGGTTTAATTAGCGGTATATTTTTTTTATTCAGACATTTCCGCATGCGGCGATACCACATATGTTTATTTTTGTTTTTATTTACACTGTTTTTTTATTATTGGAAATGCCGGGTGATTCAAACTTTTATTAGGGGAAGGGATAATTCAAAGGGTTAATGATTTTTTTACACTTTTCTTTTGCAATATTATAGCCCCTATAGGGGGCTATAACATTGCATTTACTGATCTTTAACACTGTTCAATGCAT
The DNA here is from genome assembly GCF_029499605.1 of Hyla sarda. NCBI lineage: Eukaryota > Metazoa > Chordata > Amphibia > Anura > Hylidae > Hyla > Hyla sarda. Next base: position 13,074,378 of record NC_079191.1, read on the forward strand.
CTCCATAGGAATGCAATGATCAGTGTTTTCGGCGATTGATTGCTCAAGCCTGGATCGGACTGCAGGAAGGAAGGTAATAGACCTTCCTCCTGTAGTACAGCTGTTCAGGATGCCGCGATTTCACCGTGGCTATCCCGAACAGCTCCCTGAGCTAACCGGCACTTTTTACTTTCACTTTTAGCCGCGTGGCTCAGCTTTGAGCATGCGGCTAAAGGGTTAATAGCGCGCGGCACCGCGATCAGTGCCGCGCGCTATTAGCGGCGGGTCCCGGCTTCACTATGTCGCCGGGCCCACCGTGATATGATGCGGGGTCACCGTGGGACCCCGCGTTATATCACGGGAGCGGGACCAAGGACGTACTCATACGTCCTTGGTCCTTAAGGAGTTAAAATAGCCTTTTAATACCCCTAACTCTTGTTTTTCCCATCCACAGAGCTATATGAGGGCTTGTTTTTTGTTGGACGATTATACTTTGTAATGACATGCTTCATTTGCTGAGACAACACAACACTGACAATAAAAGGGACTACACAACTTTCTGTCAGGAGAGAGGGAGGAGCCAGGGAGCTGCTGAGACAACACCACACTGACAGGATGACAGAACTTCCTGGTAGGAGGAGCCAGGTTGCCTCTGAGACAACACGTTCAATAAGAGGACTACACAACTATCTGTCAGGAGTGAATCACATAAACACCTGCTGAAGCCAGTACAATAAGGAATAGCATTATATTAGTAAGTTATATATCTTGGGGTGATAGTTTTATTTCACTATCATTTTCTGATATCTAAATATGACTTTAAAGCTGCGGTGGTGCAAGATTGCAGCAGTCGTCTATGGTCATAGCATTTCTTATCTGCACGGATGCAGCGCATGATAAAAACATAAGGATACAGCTCCACAAATTGGATTTCACTTGCAGAAAAAACTCGCTCACCATTATAGTAATGGAAATGGTGACTGCCAAGTACAGATTTATCTCTTCTGGCTATCTTTTGATCAAATACTGACCCCCGCCCCCACTCCCCCCCATCCATTCCTCCTCCACTCCCTTATACTTTATAGGTGAGTGGTGGATAATATACTGAAATGTTCGAAAATTGCTAAACCATATACACATTGAGAAGTCAACTAGAGGAATAAGAAATTCCAATAATGGTTTAAAGGGGGTTAAAGAATTTAACTGGATGTGGTGTAAAAATAGTTAAAAAAAAATCATACTCATCTACCCAATGCCCCGGCAAATGTTGTGCCCGGGCTCCCTATCTCATCACCGATACTTACTGGTTCTTGGTGATGCTTCATCCCTGCAGAACTGCCAACAACTGGAGGAAGACCATGAAGTAGGAAAAAAGTTGGACCAAAAGGATGTTTCTCCTTGAAGAACATCATAAGACATCTGAAGGCTTATAGACCATTCACGTTTCACTGGGAATTCTGGGAAGAAAGGATGTGCAAAGCGGTTCTCAACAGCAATCTAGTCTTAAAGGAGCACTCCGCTGCTCAGCGTTTGAAACAAACTATTCCGAATGCTGGAGCCGGGAGCTCGTGACATCATAACCTCACCCCCTCATGATGTCACGCCCCGCCCCCTCAATGCAAGTCTATGGGAGGGGGCGTGACAGCCATCATGCCCCCTCCCATAGACTTGCATTGAGGGGGCGGGGCGTGACATCATGAGGGGGCATAGCTATGACATCATAAGCTCCTGGCGCCGGCTCCAGCGTTTGGAACAATTTGTTCCAAACGCTGAGCAGCGGAGTACCCCTTGAATTTGAAAATAAACTTTAGTTTGCCAATAAACCTCTGAACCATTCAGATGTACATTGGTAAACTTCAGCCGATCCTGTACATGAGCTGTCTTGAGCAGGGGGACCTTGCGGACACTGCAGGATTTCATCATGGCGTAGTGTGTTACCAATTGTTTCTTGGTGCTAATGGTCCCAGCTGCCTTAATATCATTGACAAGATCCTCCCGTTTAGTTCTGGGCTGATTCCTCATCGTTCCCATCATCATTGATGGTCCACGAGGTGAGATCGTACATGGAGCCCCCGACCGAGGGAGATGGACAGATATATTGTGTTTCTTCCATTTGGTATTAATGGCACCAACTGTTGTAAACTTCTCACCGAGCTCCTTGGTGATGGTCTTGTAGCCCATTCCAGCCTTGTGTAGGTCTACAATCTGGTCCCTGACATCCTTGGACATCTCTTTGGTCTTGGCGGTTTTACTAACTCCTTGGTGACAACTTGGTTTTCGCCCGGTTGTTCGCCAGGAGCGCTTTCAGTCCCTGAGTAGCTTCGGCAAAAAGGGGACATTGTACCTGAAACCTTGCAGGTGCCTTTTGGCCCGGAGGTGAAGGGTTTGGTTTATACGGGGGCCTCTCTCCTTTTGGGGAAGGGCTTGCGATGGACCGCATCCTCGTACACAGTTTTTGTGTGAACACGTTTTGGCACTTTTTGCTTACACTTTGGCGACTTGAGAGAACGGACCTCGGCATGGTGGAGAGTTTGGAAATCTGATTGGTTCCTTCTTCTAAAAAGGTGTCTTTCATAAACGGGTAACCAGATTAGGAGTGGTCCCTATAAGAGAGTGCTCTTAATCTCAGCTCGTTAACTGTATAAAAGATGCCTGGGAGCCAGAAATCTTACTGATTAATAGGGGGGGGGGGGGGGGTCAAATACAAATCAATCAATAACTTATTTGAAAAGTGTTTTTCTGGATATTATTGTTGTTATTCTGTCTCTGAATTAACTGAATATTAAATAAACTTATCATTAAAATTAGCAAACGATCATTTATTTGCCAGTGGGTAAATGTACAAAATCAGCAGGGGGTCAAATACTTTTTTCCCTCACTGCATGGTGTGGGTAAAAAGAAATTAGAAAAATAGAAATTTTGTCCCAATTGTTCCTGTAAGATAATAACTAAACATACTGTAATAATAATAATAATAATAATAATAATAATAATAATAAAAAGTGCCAAACAAGCCATCTCACAGCTTAGTCAATGGAGAATAAAAAATGTTATGGCTCTTGGAATGCACTGATGATAAAAGGAATAAAATGCTTAGTAGCTAAGGGGTTAAAGGGGTACTCCGGCGCTAAGACATCTTATCCCCTATCCAAAGGATAGGGAATAAGATGCCTGATCACGGGGGTCCCGCCGCTGGCGGCGGGACCCCCGCGATCAGGCATCTTATTCCCTATCCTTTGGATAGGGGATAAGATGTCTTAATGCCGGAGTACCCCTTTAATTTGGAAATAAACAGGAAGGAGCCAATAAAATCTACATCTTACTATGATGGACCATAAAAAACTCCATTACTGTATATTCCCATGGGAGATTCTTCTGCAGAGGCTTCAGTCTTAGTATTAGACCTGTAAAGAGGAGACGTAAAGCAACATCAGGAGAACATCAATGTCTTCAGGATCAGTGCAGAATCTAATATAGTGGTCCCAGGAGAGACATAGGTAGAGGGAGACACCATTGTTCTTCACAGAAACATAAGAGACGACTGCAGCCGAAACCACAAAAATGGCCATCCAGGGAATTGACACTGATGTAATACCAAAAAGGACATAGTATGAGAAAAAACATACAACACAACCAGAACAGATACAATAATACAACGGAATGGTTGCAGTTATCCAGCCTATTCCACAACCAAACACCCAAAGACAACAATTGGTAAAGCTTATTGGTAAATACACTGCTTCAAAAAAGTAAAGTGAACACTTAAACAACACAATGTAACTCCAAGTCAATGACACTTGTGTGAAATCCCACTGTCCACTCAGGAAGAACACTGATTGACAATCAATTTCACATGGAACAGACAACAGGTGGAAATTATAGGCAATTAGCAAGACACCACAGAACACTTCTCAGTTCCTATGCTTCCTGGCTGATGTTTTGGTCACTTTTGAATGCTGGCGGTGCTTTCACTCTAGTGGTAACATGAGACGGAGTCTACAACCCACACAAGTGGCTCAGGTAGTGCAGCTCATCCAGGATGGCACATCAATGCGAGCTGTGGCAAGAAGGTTTGCGGTGTCTGTCAGCGTAGTGTCCAGAGCATGGAGGCGCTACCAGGAGACAGGCCAGTACATCAGGAGACGTGGAGGAGGCCGTAGGAGGGCAACAACCCAGCAGCAGGACCGCTACATTAGACCTGTAAAGAGGAGACATAAAGTAACATCAGGAGAACATCGGTGTATTCAGGATCAGTGCAGAATCTAATATAGTGGTCCCAGAAGAGACATAGGTAGAGGGCGACACCATTATTCTTCACACAACAGAAACATAAGAAAGAAACGACTGCAACCGAAAGTGTATTAGTGTAATGTTATTTTTTTCTTTACCTTATAAAATATGTTTGCTTGTGCTATGTTCATAACTTAGCAACCAAATATAGATGCTTTTAAAAATTGTGAAAAAAAATAACTGTTATGTGTTTTTTCATAAAAAAAAAAACTTTGCCTATTGTGATTCAGTTACCCCCAATGACGTATGGTCCGTTGCCTTATGATGAGTCCATTGGTTTCCAATAGCCGTGGGCTGCCTGATCTGTTGGAATTCAATCACTCATATGTGAAGGATGGTCCATTGCCTTATAATGGGTCTCTTGGGTTCCAATGACAGTGGTCTGCTGGATCCATTGTACGTTAGTTACTACCTGTGAATGAAGGTCTGTTGGGTTCCGATGGCAATGGTCTGCCTGATCCATTGGACCTCAGTTACCATCTCTGAAGCATGGCCCACGGCCTTATAATCGGTCCATAAAGTTTTGATGGCAACGGTCTGCCTGATCGATTGTAAACCAGTCATCACCTATGAAGGATGGTCCATTGCCTTATAATCAGTCCGTTGGGTTCTGATGGAAGGGGTTTGACTGATCTATTGTACATCAGATGGTCAATTGCCTTATAATGGGTTCACTGGGTTCCAATGTCAATGGTCTGCCTAATCTATTGTACGCCAGTAACCAACAGTGAAGGATGGTCCATTGCCTTATAATGGGTCCAAAGTGTTCCAATGCCAATGATCTGTCTGATCCATTGTATGTCACTTACCACCAGTGAAGGATGATTCATTGCTTTATACTGGGTCCACTGGGTTCTGATAATGTGTGTTACGCCGAGCGCTCCGGGTCCCTGCTCCTCCCCGGAGCGCTCGCGGCGTTCTCCTCTCTGCAGCGCCCCGGTCAGACCCGCTGACCGGGAGCGCTGCACTGACATTCACGACGGTCATGCGATTCGCATAGCGGGACGTGCCCGCTCGCGAATCGCATCCCAAGCCACTTACCCGTCCCGGTCCCCGGCTGTCACGTTCTGGCGCGCGCGGCTCCGCTCTCTAGGACACGCGCGCCAGCTCTCTAAAATTTAAAGGGCCAGTGCACCAATGATTGGTGCCTGGCCCAATCAGTCTAATTAGCCTCCACCTGCCCCCTGTCCATATAACCTCACTTCCCCTTCACTGCTTTGCCAGATCTTGTTGCCTTGTGCCAGAGAAAGCGTTTAGTGTATGTCCCAAGCCTGTGTTCCAGACCTTCTGCTGTTGCCCCTGACTACGACCCTTGCTGCCTGCCCTGACCTTCTGCTACGTCCGACCTTACTCTTGCCTTGTCCTTTTGTACCGCGCCTGTCTCAGCAGTCAGAGAGGTTGAGTCGTTACCGGAGGATACGACCTGGTTGCTACCGCCGCTGCAAGTCCATCCTGCTTTGCGGCGGGCTCTGGTGAATACCAGTAGCAACTTAGAACCAGTCCACCGGTACGGTCCAGGCCAATCCCACTCTGACACAGAGGATCCACCTCCAGCCAGCCGAATCATAACAATGTGTCTGTTATAAGTCAGCCCAATTACATTTTTTGGTCAAAAATGACAAAACCATGAACAAAGACTGGCACAGCCATGGGGTCAAATGTGGACACAATATTTTCTAAAAATGCAATACCGCTAACTCTAAAGCATTATTAGATGCACTTTCCATCTGGATTGGTAGCTTGTGGTTATTGAGCAGTTTTTAAAATAAGTTTAAGGGAATTTTAAGGGTTGCCAGTTTTTTTTTACATGTGAATTTCTTTCCTTCCAAGTCTAAGTTATCCATGCACTCTTTTAGGATATAGGTCGCACACACCCACCATGGAGGTCCGGCAACTCATAGCAATGTGTAGTTCTTGAAGCCGCCATTGATGACCGGGATCGTGCGGAAAGCTCAGAGGCTACAAACCGGTAGGTTTCGGACAAAGGCATTTCTTTTGTGAGGGTGGAAGAAGTGCCTTTGCACGAAACCTACCGGTTTGTAGCCTCGCGAGGCCGGAAGAAGTGCCTTTGCATGAAACCTACCGGTTTGTAGCCTCTGAGCTTCCCGCACGATCTCGGTCATTCATGGCGGCTTCAAGACGCTGATCTACACATTGCGGTGAGTTGCTGGACTTCATTTTTTCTCTTTTTTTTTTATTGCAATATTTGATTCTATGGACTTCCTTGCACCACCGATATTTGCAGCCATACTATTGAACCAATAATTACCAAGGACCTTTATCTACATATGCATATTTTTTCCAGGTGTGTTAGTTCGTTGCCTCCATTTTCTATTTTTCTACGTTACTTGTATTTCTACATAAGTTGTGTGATATATTGTGAGATGCATCTCTAGCCCTTTATAAGCCCATTATGAATTTTTTATGACATTGTTGCCTGATGATCCCTGGTAAGACGTATTGTGATCTAGGAATACATTTCCTTTAGACTAGCCTTTGCTTGCCTTTCGATTCAATGTCTTCCTCCCCATAGTCTCAGCTTCACTTTGAAGACTGTTGAGGATGTGCACGGTAAGACGTCTCCGGGATAACACAGTCCGCTCAGCGTGACGCACTCATTTCTGCTATGTTGACAGTGTGACAACCCTCCTACCCCCTGGTGCTTCGCACGTATACTTTTGGTTGCTGATCAGAAACGTGAAACGCAGCAGAACCTTCTAAGAATAATAACATAAAACCCCACGGGACACTAAGCAATCTTACAATTTCATCCTTAGTTACTGTATAAGTCTTATGTCCTCCTATAAACCATAGTTTATCTACAGAGAAATAAATGGAGTCCAGAAAAAAGATGCCATGACTAAGAACCTTAGTGTCTGAAACGCGTTGGAGTGTATATAGGTCATTTTATCTCACTTGAGCACACTTTTTCCGTTCATTAAGTTTCAAAAGAAGCCAGAATAAATACATGAAGTTTTAGCCATTTTTTTTCTTGTGGCGCTGGAGTGCTCTTTCGTAATGGTGCTCAAGGATATGGCTCGGAGTCTTCTCCCGTTCTTTCTGCCTCGATGGTGCCTCCTGTGAATAGTCTACGAATGGTGAGCTGGTGCGATTTATGTTTATTTTCTACAATTCCAGAAAAAGATACTGCTAAAAACTTTTACTTTAATAATGTCATATAAAAATCACATCCTATATGTGTGATATAAGGAGCCTTTCTCCTGCACCCCTGCATACACTCCTTTCTAGAACTGAAAGATTAGGCTTGAAACAACTTCAAGACAATGAAGAACTCATTATAAAGCCTGTAGACAAGGGGGGGGTGGGGGGATATAGTGCTTCTGGACCCTACCCAATTTATAGCTATGTGCTATAAACTCCTCGATGATAAACACACCTATGAGGTACTCTCCACTTGTAACGGAGCTGGATGTGGATCCTCTAACCTGTGTGGCTGATGACTCGGACCGTATCGGGGAGCGGAGTCTAAGGTGCCACTGGCCTTCACCAGAGCCAGCCGCAAGGCAGGATGGGCTTACTGCAGCAGGCGACACCCAGGTCGCTACCCCGGACATGGCTGGACCACACAGGTAGCTGGGCAAGGCGAGGTACCGAAGGATAAGGCAGTAGCATAGTCAAAGGTAGCAGAAGGTCAAGGCAGGCGGAAAAGGTGCGGAGTCTAATAACGTAGTGGAAGGTCTGTAAAAACGGGTAAGGTAAACAGGCAATAAGGAACGCTTAATCTCAGGCTAGGGGCACTGAAGATCCGGCAGGGAAGTGTGGGAGGTGCAGGGACTTATAATGTGGTGTCAGGTGCAAACACAAATTATGGGCGCACTGGCCCTTTAAATTTCAGAGCTCTGGCACGCGCGTGCGCCCTAGGAGACGGGGACGCGCACGCCGGAGCCGAGACACAGAGACAGCGAGGTGAGTGACGGGCTGGGATTCGCATGTGGGTGCATCCCACAATGTGAATCCCAGGCCCACCGGCAGACGGGGACTGCGGGACACTGCGCTCACAGCCGGAGCTTGCGGCCGGAGCGCAGCTTGTAACACCACTGACCCTATAACTACCTTTAAACAGTAACTCTCCCAAATTGTTACACAGCCTAAAAGGGAGAAACTTTTAAGCAACAAGGAATGTGAATTCCTTTTAGCAACATTCTATGCGTCAATAGAATTCTACATGACTTTGTATTGGGACTTCCGTCATACACAAGAGACGTGATGGACTTGCTGAAAAACTTGAAGGGATCTTAGTGGATGAAAATACATTGCTCACAAGCATCGATGTAGAGGCACTTTACTCCTCTATACCCCATAAGATGGGTTTTAGATCAGTGGAGATTTACCTATCGATTAGAGGAGTACATATGCAGGCACACAATAGATTTGTACTTCTGAAATACATCTAAACTTCTTTTTAACGATAAAATCTTCCACCAGCTCCGGGTCACGGCGATGGGGATCCCTTGTGCTCCCACATATGCCAACTTGCTCCTGGGCTGGTGGGAGGCCACCAGTGTTTTTAGCGGTCACAGGTACATTTCAGCGAACTGGCCCCATTATGTACCAGATTCATTGATGACATCTTCATTTTATGGCATGGTTCTAGCTCGGATTTTGAACAATTTGTTGACTCTCTCAATCCCAATGATATAGTATTAAATTCCACCTTTGAGATGGGTACTACTAGATTGGATATTGTCATACGAAAAGAATCTAATGGCAATTTATGTACCACCATACACAGAAAACCTACAGCTACGAACAGCCTCCTGAGGTGGGAGAGCTGCCACCCGGGCCCCCTGAAAAGAGGGATTCTGAGGGGGCAGTATCTCCTCCTCAGGAGGAACTGTTCTTAAAAGGATAATTTTATTAGAGAAGCAAGTAAGTTGAGGACACAATTCAGGGACAGAGGGTATCCAGATCATGTACTTACCACTACGTACAAACAAACCCTAGAGATCCCTAGGGAGACCTTACTTACCCCTAAAACTCATGATCCTACAGTTAATCCTACTCAGATTATAGCGCTCTTTGATCAGTGTTCACCTCAGATCAGAGAGATCCTTGGTAAACACTGGAACATACTTATATACTCCCGTCCTAAGACATCCTATCCCCTATCCATCACACCCCCTCCCATAGACTTGCATTGAGGGGGCAGGGTGTTACGTCACACGGGGGCAGAGTCGTAACGTCACGATACTCCGTCCCCGTGTTCGGGAGGCAAAAGACTCGGAGCCTCCAGCATTTCCTGCAGTGCTCACAGGTGAGTACTGCATGCTAGATTGCAGGGGTCCCCAGCAGCGGGACCCCCACAATCAGACATCTTATCCCCTATCCTTTGGATAGGGGATAAGATGTCTTAGGGCGGAGTACCCGTTTAAAATGGACCAGGATCTCTCTGACGAGATACCAGATAGTCCCCTCATCACACTGTTACGCCGAGCGCTCCGGGTCCCTGCTCCTCCCCGGAGCGCTCGCGGCGTTCTCCTTTCTGCAACGCCCCGGTCAGACCCGCTGACCGGGAGCGCTGCACTGACATTCCCGATGGGTATGCGATTCGCATAGCGGGACGCGCCCGCTCGCGAATCGCATCCCAAGCCACTTACCCGTCCAGGTCCCCGGCTGTCATGTTCTGGCGCGAGTGGCTCCGCTCTCTAGGGCCCGCGCGCGCCAGCTCTCTGAGATTTAAAGGGCCAGTGCACCAGTGATTGGTGCCTGGCCCAATCAGTCTAATTAGCTTCCACCTGCTCCCTATGTATATTACCTCACTTCCCCTTTCCTTCCTTGCCAGATTTTGTTGCCTTGTGCCAGAGAAAGCGTTTAGTGTTGTCCAAAGCCTGTGTTTCCAGACCTTCTGCTATTGCTATTGACTACGAACCTTGCCGCCTGCCCCGACCTTCCGCTACGTCTGACCTTGCCTCTGCCTAGTCCTTCTGTCCCACGCCTTCTCAGCAGTCAGCGAGGTTGAGCCGTTGCCGGTGGATACGACCTGGTTGCTACCGCCACAGCAAGACCATCCCGCTTTGCGGCGGGCTCTGGTGAAAACCAGTAGCAACCTAGAACCGGTCCACCGACACGGTCCATGCCAATCCCTCGCTGACACAGAGGATCCACATCCAGCTAGCCGAATCCTAACACTAGATCCGGCCATGGATCCCGCTGAGGTGCCGCTGCCAAGTCTCGCTGACCTATCCATGGTGGTCGCCCAGCAATCGCAGCAAATTGCCCAACAAGGACAGCAGCTGTCGCAGTTGGCCGCCACGTTACAGCAACTTCTGCCACTGCTACAGCAGCAACCATCTCCTCCGCCAGCTCCTGCACCTCCTCCGCAGCGAGTGGCCGCTACTAGCCTCCACTTGTCCCTGCCGGACAAATTTGATGGGGACTCTAGACTCTGCCGTGGCTTCCTGTCTCAATGTTCCCTACATATGGAGATGTTGTCGGATCAATTTCCTACAGAACGGTCTAAGGTGGCGTTCGTAGTGAGTCTTCTGTCTGGAAAGGCCTTGTCTTGGGCCACACCGCTCTGGGACCGCAATGATCCTGCCACAGCCACAGTCCAGTCCTTCTTCGCTGAAGTCCGTAGTGTCTTCGAGGAACCAGCCCGAGCTTCTTCTGCCAAGACTGCCCTGCTGAACCTGGTCCAGGGTAATTCTTCAGTAGGCGAGTATGCCATCCAATTTCGTACTCTCGCCTCCGAATTATCTTGGAATAATGAGGCCCTCTGCGCGACCTTTAAAAAAGGCCTATCCAGTAACATCAAGGATGTGCTGGCCGCACGAGAGATTCCTGCCAACCTGCAAGAACTTATCCATTTGGCCACCCGCATTGACATGCGTTTTTCTGAAAGACATCAGGAGCTCCGCCATGAAAAAGACCTTGATCTCTGGGCACCTCTCTCACAGTATTCTTTGCAATCTACCCCTGTGCCTCCCGCCGAGGAGGCTATGCAAGTGGATCGGTCTCGCCTGACCCATGAAGAGAGGACTCGCCGTAGGGATAAAAATTTATGTCTGTACTGTGCCAGTACCGAGCATTTCTAGGTGGATTGCCCTATTCGTCCTCCACGTCTGGGAAACGCACGCACCCAGCTCACGTGGGTATGGCGTCTCTTGGTACGAAGTCTGCTTCTCCACGTCTCACTGTGCCCATGCGGATTTCTCCTTCTGCTAACTCCTCCTTCTCAGCCGTGGCCTTCTTGGACTCTGGTTCTTCTGGAAATTTTATTCTGGCCTCTTTGGTGAATAGCTTCTGCATCCCGGTGACCCGTCTCGTCAAACAGCTCTACATTTCTTCGGTCAACGGAGTGAAGTTGGACTGCACTGTGCGTTACCGCACAGAGCCCTTGCTTATGAGCATTGGACTGCATCACGAGAAAATTGAATTTTTCGTCCTGCCCAACTGCACCTCTGAAGTCCTCCTCGGTCTGCCATGGCTCCAGCATCATTCTCCCACCCTTGACTAGACCACCGGGGAGATCAAGAATTGGGGTCCTGCTTGCCGCAAGAAATGCCTCACGACTGCTCCCAGTCCCGTCTGTCGGGCCTCAGTGTCTCCTCCTGTGCCTGGTCTCCCCAAGGCCTATCAGGACTGTGCAGTGCCTCTTCATAGCCCCCGTCCTGGTGACACTCTGCCCCGTGGCAAGCTTCACCCTCTGTCCCCCCTCCCCATTCCCACTTCTTCTGGATTACCGGCCGCTGATGTAGCTACCCAGGACTTTTTTTTGTTCCAGAAGGAAACTCAAGAGGCGCCCCCTATGTTCTCTTCTCAGTTAAAGGGACAAGGAGACAAAGAGAGGGGGAGACCTAAGGGGGGGGGGTACTGTTACGCCGAGCGTTCCGGGTCCCTGCTCCTCCCCAGAGCGCTCGCGACGTTCTCCTTTCTGCAGCACCCCGGTCAGACCCGCTGACCGGGAGCGCTGCACTGACATTCACGATGGGGATGCGATTCGCATAGCGGGACGCGCCCGCTCGCGAATCGCATCCCAAGCCTCTTACCCGTCCCGGTCCCCGGCTGTCATGTTCTGGCGCGCACGGCTCCGCACTCTAGGGCGCTGGCCATGGAAGAGGGCAGAGACTACAAACTGTACAACAAAAATAGAGAAACCTAGCCGCACATCCACCATTTGTATTTTGATCTACTTGCTCCTCAGCATTATTCATGAATCAATAAATCAATAGGTCTAGTCAACTTCTGCGACACCTGCCATGAAAAATCAATAGGGCTCAGGCCAGGCAAAAAAAAGGGGGTTAAAGAAAAGAGAAGTAAGTGGAGAGGGGATAGATTGAAAATGAAACCGAAAGTGGACCTGCCACCATACTGATTTTACTTTAAAGGGGTACTCCGCTGCTCAGCGTTTGGAGCAAACTGTTCCAAACGCTGGAGCCGGCGCCGGGAGCTCATGACATCATAGCCCCGCCCCATCATGATGCCCCGCCCCCTCAAGGCAAGTCTATGGGAGGGGGCGTGACAGACGTCACGCCCCCTCCCATAGACTTGCATTGAGGGGGTGGGGTGTGATGTCGTGAGGGGGCAGGACTATGACGCCACGAGCTCCCAGCGCCGGCTCCAGCGTTTGGAACAGTTTGTTCCAAACCCTGAACAGCGGAGTACCCCTTCAACTACAGGACTTTACTTCACTGTCTCTTTTAAATCACCCTGTACTTCTTTCTTTGTACTCTATGGCCAAACATTATTGGGACTGTCCAATGTGTATGGGAACCTCCAGACTCTTAAAAGGATTGGCATATTGAGGACAATTTATTTTTCTCTTCCTAAAACACAAGCATGCTCGGCCAAACCCAGTGTGTATATGGATAGGGAGGATGGGAGTAATACAGTTCAGCCGACATACATTGAACGTGTGCGGTCATTTGTTTAGTACGTTCTCGACCACATTTTATAAGACTGGATGCAATTCTTCTAAATGTTTGTTACATTTTGTACTCACCCTCCTTTTATCCCAGACAACAGAGAGAAAAGATTTATACATTAAAAAACAAAAATTAAAGGGGTTCTGCACCATAAGGTGATTTTAGTATGTATCTGGCAGGCAGTAATGGACATGCTTAGGAAGGATTTGCGCTTGTCTTGGGGATAAATGGCTATGTTGTGAGATTAACATAATGCTGTGGCTAGCTTTCTGTGAACTGGTATTTCCTGTTTGAGTTCTCTTCTTTGCCTACAAATCCCAGGATTCCATTTTTCTCCCTCCCACACATCAGCCACCCCACCCATTGAAACATAAATGAGCTGCATCCATTCAAAAGACCTGTGGTTTTCAATCAGCTGTTGCATTAGTTGCAGATTGATCTCTCTCCCACCAAGCGATCGCTCCACCCATTGAAGCAGACAGGCTCCTTGTCATCAGCTGACTAGTGATGTCATGTCTCGGCTGCATTGCAAGCTGGGAAAAATCTGAGACAACAGTCATTTTGTATGCTGTTAAAAAATAAATATTGGAGTGAAAATCACAGAAGAATTGTGAGAAAACCGTCACACACAGGTACAGACACTATATTATGAACTACACTAACTTTACAGCCCCTGTAGCATAGTCAAATAAAAAAAAAATCCTGGAATACCCCTTTAATGATGTGTGATTAAAGTGTAAAATACAATATTCAATAAAAGGCTTTCACTAGGCTCCCAATTCTTCATCTATCATAACGTTCCTTGGTCAAGATACAGCTTACGCATCAACAATCACAGTGCGAGTAAAGATTTATCTCCATTATCTCACACTGGAAAATAATTTTTCTTCTCTTGGAATCTTATTAACAAGAAACTAGAGTTGTTAGGAACGTTGGTCTCTGGGGGTGAGGACCAACCCAACATTGGTAGAGAACAATTCAAGAGAAGGGGGCACTGGAGGTCTGGGACCTGCTGTTTTTCCAATTCACACTCCACCAATCAACACAAAAAAAAAATTAAATTCAAATAATCAAAAGGAAATTTGTTTTTGCTCTTGGATTGTGAGGATAAAAAAAAAACTAATGGGACCAGTCCTTGAAGTGGACCTGAAAATAAGAACAAGGTTTCAGCTGTCTCGCATGGCCATTGTCAAGTATAATGGCCAGGTGGGATGGCCAAAACGTTGATCTAGATACTAGTAATCTTGTACGTTTGACAAAAGACACATGTCCATCAAGTTCAACCAAGGAGATGAAGAGTATGGGAGGATGAAGGGGAGAGGATGTTTTTGCATAAGCATTAAAGGGTTACTGCTATGTGGACACGTATAGAAGGGGGAGAAAAATCCCAAAGCCATTTTTGCATGTAGAAAAACTTTTTTAGTAGCAGCCTTCCGGCTAAAATTCCAAATATTACAGACAATAGTCACCCCAAGTGCTCACTGATCTCCGCGACAGTCCGTAAGAGCTCCATAAAATCTTCACCCTTTCTCGGGCATGTGGAGTTCGGAGGACCTTCCTTCCTCTCACGAAGGAAAACCGCTGAATGAGCGCCGGACACTTCCGACGTTTCGGAGGTCACGCCCCCTTTCTCAAGTATCCCTATCGTGCACCCACTACCACATACATAGTCATCACATCTCCTAAAAAAGGAGGGAATGAAGATGTATGTGAACTCCCTGTGGAATTAAGAAAAGCGAGTCGGTTCGATCCCATTGTGAACAGTCCTCTACTTGAGAGCTTCCAGAAAGCAGTGACTAGTGAGGTCTGTCAACAATGGAATAGAAACCAAAGTAATAAACTGAATTATGGAATTGAAAATTTGAAAAATGGAATTGAAAAATGATGACAGAATAGTGGTAAAAAAAAAAAGCAGATAAGGGGGGAACGACTGTTATCTGGGATCAAAACTTGTATTTGGAGGAAGCTAACAAACAGCTAAGCGATGAAAAAGTATATGTAAAACTAAAAGGGGATCCGGTTATACAGTTCAGTCAGGAGATTGAAGTATTATTGGAAGAAGCATTATTGAATGGCATTATTGATGCAACTACAAAACAAGCATTAACTAATGAATATCCCAGAACACCGGTTTTATACCTCCTTCCCAAGGTGCACAAGGACATGGAGAGACCCCCGGGAAGTCCCATAGTCTCGAGGGTCGACTCCATCTTGTGCCCCTTGGCAATTTATATAGACAGCTATCTGCAGAAGGTATTAAAGAAGTTAGAGAACTGTCTGAGTGATACAAATGAATTTCTGGATTGTATTGAGGATCTTAGTGTTACTAAAGATACATGGTTACGCACTTTAGACATTAAAAGTCTATATACGAATATTCCTACAGATGAGGCAATGACGATCATTAGAGAAGAACTGTCTAAAAATTCGGCACTGAGTAATTCTAAAATAAAATTTTTGATGGATCTGGTGGAGATGGTATTGACCAGAAACTACTTTCGGTTTGGGAATGACTTCTTTTTGCAGATACAGGGGACCTTGATGGGGTCCTCTGTCGCACCTAGTGTAGCAAATATATTTATGGCTAAATTTGAGGAGCAAGCTCCTATGTGGATAGGTGGGTACGTTACGTGGATGACGTGTTTTTAATATGGTCAGGCTCCTATGAGCAGTTAAGGGAATTCGTTGTATTACTCAATAAATGTCATCCTCTGATTGAGTTCACGGTCGAGGCCCATCTCCAGCAGATCCATTACTTAGATGTTAAAGTATATAAAGAAGGTACACGTTTAAGTACCACGCTGTATAAAAAAGAAGCGGACAGGAATAATTTGCTTCTGAGACAGAGTCAGCATGCCCCCCAAACGTTTAAAGGAATCCCTCGTGGACAATTCATCAGGACTAGACGCATTTCAAGTAGTCTTGATGAATATGTCATAAATAAAGAAATATTGATTAAGAAATTCACAGAACGAGGTTATGATGAAGAATGGGTAAGAAAAATTGCCAACGAGGTACAGGAGATCCCAAGAGAAAAATTGAGAATTAAAAAGACCAAAAAGAAAAGAGAGAGGATAATGTAACATTTTTGTCTACATTTGATAATCATGCTCAATTAATAAAAAAAAAAAACAATAAATAAATACTGGGGGTTACTCCGAGCAGATCCGAAGTTTGGGAAAATGTTCACGAGACTCCCAAGGTTTATTTATAAGAAAGGAAAAACACTGGCAAATTATTTGATAAGAGTGGATATAAAGAAAAAGAAGATGGCAAAACAAACATTTTTACAAACTAAAAAGAAGGCAACATTTCCTTGTCTGAATTGTCAGAATTGCAGTAGTATAATTAGATGCGATTTTATCAGCCACCCTCTACAGGGAAATAAATATCTTGTAAGGGGGTATTATACCTGCAATTCTAAGCAGGTTATTTATCTGTTGAAGTTTCCGTGTGGACGAGAAACATCAAGTGCCAGATTAGCAAACATCGTTCGCTGATCCGGAAAATGACAACAGTAGAAAAAGAAAAAGAATCGGAAAGGAAGACATATGGTGAAACTGGTGTTGCTAAACATTTTTTCGAACATGGACACCAACCAGGTGAATTAAGATGGATGGTAATAGAAGAAATTGAGGGCGTTACTGTAATAGAAATTAAAAGGAAATTATTACAGAGAGAGGTGTTTTGGATTGAAACCTTAAACTCTTTGACACCGAATGGAATGAATGAAATTTGTAACTTACACGGCTTTTCTGTGAATTCTAACATCTTAATATATTACTGTTATTTTAGATACATGGTTTTTAGGACTGATATATGTTTTTAACACTTACCTTCTCGTTGCGGAGAAAAATTCTCGCGAGATTTGATGACTATGTATGTGGTGGTGGTGGGTGCACGATAGGGATACTTGAGAAAGGGGGCGTGACCTCCGAAACGTCGGAAGTGTCCGGCGCTCATTCAGCGGTTCTCCTTCGTGAGAGGAAGGAAGGTCCTCCGAACTCCAATTGCCCGAGAAAGGGTGAAGATTTTATGGAGCTCTTATGGTCACGGAGATCAGTGAGCACTTGGGGTGACTATTGTTTGTAATTTTTGGAATTTTAGCCGGAAGGCTGCTACTAAAAAAGTTTTTCTACATGCAAAAATGGCTTTGTGATTTTTCTCCCTCTTCTATACGTGTCTGAATATGGACTGAGCCTCCATTGTTTAAATCACACTCACCCATGTGCACAATCAAGGTATTACCTTTTTTCTATTACTGCTATGTGGGTCGGCCACACCCCTTGTGATGTCGCGGTCACGCCCCCTCAATGCAAGTCTATGGGAGGAGGCGTGACACCCTCCCATAGACTTGCATTGAGGGAGCGTGGCCGTGACATCACAAGGGGCATGGCTGATCCCCGCAGCGCAAAAATTGCATTTGGAACACTTAGCTCAACGCTGACCTCTTTAATGTCATTTTGTACTAGGAATGTATATAACCATGTTTTGAAGACTCAACTTTTTGCTGTGACCAGTTCCTGAGGTACACTGGTCAATAAATTCACAGTTCTTATGGTAAAGAAGGATTATTGCCCCTGGAGACTACGCCTTTTTTGGTGATGAATAAAGCCACACATTGAATTCACCTAAATGTGAAGTGCTGCTGACCCTTTGATTGCTAGATAGATAGACAGACAGATAGATATGATATAGATAGATAGACAGACAGATAGATATGAGATAGATAAATATGAGCTAGATAGATAGATAGATGGATAGATAGATAGAAAGACAGATATGAGATAGATAGATAGACAGATAGACAGACAGACAGACAGACAGATAGATATGAGATAGATAGATATGAGATAGATAGATATGAGATAGATATGAGATAAATATGAGATAGATAAATATGAGCTAGATAGATAGATAGATAGATAGACAGACAGATATGAGATAGACAGATAGACAGACAGATAGATATGAGATAGATAGATATGAGATAGATAGATATGAGATAGATAGATATGTGGTGTCCCGTACAGGACATGGTCCTGTACCCTCCCCTAAGTCCCCTCAGGAAGAGTCCCTGCAGTCCATAGGGCTCTCCTGCAGGGTTCATCCCTTTGCTCACCTTCTATTGTCTCATATAAATGCATTGTATATATATTGTGTACATATTGTTCGTTATACATAAAGTTTGTACAAATGTGTACAGAAGTGTTAGTCATGTGAAACACTGTCATGTGACATACCCAGAGTTCCTTGGGTACAGGACACACAGGCTTAGCAACCAATGGGCTTTAGTCCAGCCTCCTTAGTATATAAGGGGCTGTAGTCTGTAAACTCTCTCTCTCTCTCTTGATTCCTGGATTCATAAGAAAGCACAATACCTGTACTATCTAAATTCATCTCCGCTAGGCCAAAGTCTAAAGAACCTGCAGCCACTTCAAAACGTGAGTTATCAAGCTCTATCTACAATTCTAGTGACTACTACTCAACTCAAGAATAATATTGGTAGCATAGTGGCCTGCATAGATATTCTCAATACTACAAGTCCCAGCAAGCCTGCGAGGTATCCTGTGTCCCGGTTGCCTCTAGAGGAACTGCATAACTGTAAAGACTGTTTCTTAAGAATCACAAGTAAAAGTTCCAGTTCTTGCATAATTCCTGCTGTGGACATTCCTTTATTGAAGACCGTTTTTGGGTTGGTTGACGGCGGTTCCCATACCGGAATAACCACATCCTGGCGTCACGAACACTAAGGGGTTAATAACATCTTACCCCACAGGGTTAATACCACCAGACCCTGCTACACTATTGCAACACCCCAGCTCACCACATAGCGTTAGATAGATAGATAGATAGATAGATATGAGACAGACACATAGATAAATACTGTAGATGGATGTGACGATGATGGTTCTGGGTACATAAATGTATTATCACAATATTTCTTATGATCTCACTGTTCTTACTGTATTTGATTGTTTCCTATTTATTTATTCGCCTCCTGTTGGCGGTGACTGGCATTGTCGCAGCTGTCCTTGGCGGTTTTGGTAATTGATGCCTCTTGTTCCCCGGCGCTCAGTATTCCACATGAACCCTTCCTCATGTACATTATTGGCGGCCTCCTTTATTTCCCTCACTAATACTGTATTGTCTTAAACAATGGCGCTTTTCCCTCTCGCAGAACATCGAACAATCACTTATTTTCAGATCGTGTGCCGCACGTCAGATGCCTGCGAGCTGCGTCTACTGAGAAGCTCTAATATTAATAATCTTTCAAGGGATAAAAAGCGCAAACACAAAGCGTCGCGTACAGTGAATCAAATAATCAGCTGCCGGCAAATGGCATAATAGACCCCAGTAGGGACTTGGCTTCCCTATAGAACAGCTGGAAAAGATCGGAGACAACGCGCGGTTAATGAGAGACACTTCACCACCCTCCTTCATCTACGCAATTTCCAGAATTATCATGTTGCTTTATGCCCCATTTATAACACCCATCCTGTCTATTATAATCTATCACGTTTACTATGTTAGTATTATGCTGGTAAGGGCTGCAGTTTGTTGTGTTTCCTTCTGTATTGTACCAAATGTAAGTCTATTTCCCTAAACATCTATTTTAACCACTAGGTGGCGATTTAGAGTGTTGCTCGTGAACATTTTTCTTCGCAGCAGCACTCCATGTGGTCTGGTGTAGTACTGCAATTAAAATGTATTGTATTTATGTGCAAAATGACCACGAGGCACGAATGACGCAGAGTGACAGGAATATCAAAGGACCAGAAAATTCTGTTGAATTAATGCAATTAATTATGAGAGATTTACCCCGAGGTGTTCGGCTGCCGCGTTCATGAACTTTGTGCTCAATTTTGTTCATCACCTTCACGTGTTTGAAGAAACCTGCAAAATGGGAAAGTTTTGCTGGAAGTCTAAGACACTACAATATGGAGGGGGACTGTAAGGATGCAAGAAACATACACATGCACTAAAGAAAAAAGATGGAGACAGGACTTAAAGGGGTACTCCGGTGGAAAACAATTTTTTTTAAATCAACTGGTGCCAAAAATTTTTACAGATTTGTAAATTACTTCTATTTAAAAATCTTAATCCTTCCCGTACTTATCAGCTGCTGTATACTACAGAGGAAGTTCTTTTCTTTTTGAATTTCTTTTCTGTCTGACCACAGTGCTCTCTGCTGACACCTCTGTCCATGTCAGGAACTGTCCAGAGCAGGATAGGTTTGCTATGGGGATTTGCTCCTACTCTGGATAGTTCCCGAAATGGACAGAGGTGTCAGCAGAGAGCACTGTGGTTAGACAGATTTTTTTTTTTAAAGAAAAGAACTTCCTGTGGAACATACAGCAGCTGATAAGTACGGGAAGGATTAAGATTTTTTAATAGAAATATTTAACAAATCCGTTTAACTTTATAGCACCAGTTGATTAAAAAAAAATTTTTCCACTGGAGTACCCCTTTAACCTCATTTGTTCCCCATTCCGGTCCAGGATGATTCCCAAGACCTGACTTCATAACCGGATTGTGAGGCAGAGTCCAGCTCTGGAGCACTTTATATGATGGAAAGATCTACAAGCACAATCCAATCATCTGAGTATTAGGTTTCACAGTTAACAGGAGTAACGTTAAAGGGGTACTCCCCTAGAAATTTTAATTTTTTTTATCAACTGGTGCTAGAAAGTTAAACAGATTTGTAAGTTACTTCTATTTAAAAATCGTAATCCTTCCAGTACTTATCATCTACTGTATGCTCCACAGGAAGTTCTTTTTGCTCTCTGCTGACACCTCTGTCCATGTCAGGAACTGTTCGGAGCAGGACAGGTTTGCTATGGGGATTTGCTCCTACTCTGGACAGTTCCTAAAATGGACAAAGGTGTCAGCAGAGAGCACTGTGGTCACACAGAAAGGAAATTCAAAAAGAAAAACTTCCTGTAGAGCACACAGCAGCTGAAAAGTACTGGAAGGATTGAGATTTTAAATAGAAGTAATTTATAAATCTGTTTAAAGGGGTTATCCAGGATTTAAAAAAATATATATATCAATTGGCTGCAGAAAGTTAAACAGATTTGTAAATTACTTCTATTAAAAAAGCTTAATCCTTTCAGTACTCATGAGCTTCTGAAGTTAAAGGGTAGCTCCCACCATCATGATTTTTTTTTCTGTCCCTGCCTATTGCACTTCTATCCCTAACACCCTCCCTGCCTTTATTTATTTTTTTTACTATTTTTAAAATGGCATTTAGTCTGCCTGGTAGTGTGCTCACTACCAGGCAGACTTCCCCAGCAGGCACCACGTCACTGATGCCTGCTGGGGGGGACTTCCGCCCTTAGTTCTCCCAACAGGGTGCCTCCAGCTGTTTCACCACTACAACTCCCAGCATGCCCTGACATCTATTGGCTGTCAGGGCATGCTGGGAGTTGTAGTGGTAAAACAACTGGAGGCACCCAGGACAGGAGTTTCATGGGGGAAGGAGTGAGCCAGGAGCCGATGCGGGAGGGACGGGTGCGGGGGAGACTCTTCCTGCCGCTCGGTAAGTAAACCCAAACAACCCCCATCCCCCCCCCCCCCGTACCTTGCAGCAGCACCCCCCATCCCGCTCGTACCTTGCAGCAGCACCCCGCACCTTGCAGCAGCTCCCCCATCCCCCCCGTACCTTGGAGCAGCACTTCCCGCACCTTGCTGTAGCAGCCAACCCCCCGCGCCGCCCGCACCTTGCAGCAGGGCCGTCGGCGAGTGCGGGAAGCCGATGCGGAGCCCTGGCTGTTACTGCGCCTTCGCAAAATTTCGACTGATGCCATGCCGGAATCAGTCGGAATTTTGCAGTGACGTCACTCCGCACTGCATTCGGCCACTAGGAGGGAGCCCCCTAGTGGCCGAATTTCAAATTGCTTTTAAAATGTTTTAAAAGCATTTTTTTAAATAAAAGTATATTAGAGATATGTTGTAGTACTTGAGTACTACAACATATCAAAAATTATTTTTCATGACAGTGCCCATTTAAGGTTGTTCGTTTCTGTCTAAGTGCTCTCTGATGACACGTGTCTCAGGAAACGCCCAGTTTAGAAGAGGTTTGCTATGGAGATTTGCTTCTAAACTGGGCGGTCCCCGAGACAGGTGTCACCAGAGAGCACTTAGACAGAAAAGAACAATGTTAACTTCAGAAGCTCATAAGTACTGAAAGGATTAAGATTTTTTTAATAGAAGTACTTTACAAATCTGTTAAACTTTCTGGAGCCAGTTGATATGTAAAAAAAAGTTTTTTCCTGGAATACCCCTTTAACTTTCTGGCACCAGTTGATTTTAAAAAAATGTTTTCCAGGGGAGTACCCCTTTAAATCTCCATCCTCACAGATATCATGATCCTCACAATGACATCATTCATTCCCTTCTGAATACTGTTCCATGGAACATTAGAAATGGTCGCCCATCAGGAGTATCGTGTATTGGAGCCGATGATGACGATGACCATTTTTATTATTTTCTCAAATGACATCAAAATTGGTTGTTTCTGTCTGTAATGAGAAGTGGGCGCCATTTTGTTTGCAATTTAGTGTCATCTCTTGTGAAAAAAAACAAAATGGTTCCTGGCCCCATGGCAATACATCCCATGAGAGGAGGGTATTGTACTCTCCATCTCACACTGGTTCTATTTCCCATCATACTTGAGAAAGCGAAGTGTAGGTTCATATAATCTATGGGGAAGGGGCATGGAGCTATCCTATCGGCCCCCTAGGCTTTCCCCTTGTGTCCCCAATGGTCAGGAATGAGACCCAGAACTCCTATTAGCTATCCCTTCATTGTTGTCCTTTATGTCCCCCCTTTATTTTGAAGGGGTACTCCGCCCCTAGACATCTTATCCCCTATTCAAAGGATAGGGGATAAGATGTCTGATCGGGGGGTCCCATCACTGGGAACCCCAGAGATATCGGCAGCGGCACCCCAGACATCCGGTGCACGGAGTGAATTTCGGGGGGGAGGGCTCGTGACGTCACGGGCGTTTGTGACGTCAGGGCCACGCCCCCTCAATGCAAGTCTATGGGAGGGGGCGTGACGGCAGTCACGCCCCCTCCCATAGACTTGCATTGAGGGGGCGTGGCCATGACGTCACAAATGCCCGTGACGTCATGAGCCTCTGCCGCTGCACCCGACGCTCTAAACGAATGCCAGGTGTAGCAGCGAGATCGCGGGGGTCTCCAACGGCAGGACCCCCACAATTAGACATCTTATCCTTTGGATAGGGGATAAGATGTCTAGGGGTGGAATACCCCCTTTAAAGGCTTGCTCCGATCCCCAGCGTCCGGAACTCAATGTTCCGAATGCTGGGTGTGGGCTTCCATGTTCACGCCCCCACCCCCTCGTGACGTCATGCCCCGCCCTGTGATGTGACGACCCCGCCCCTTCAATGAAAGTCTATGGAAAGGGGGCGAGACAGCTGTCACGCCCCCTCCCATAGACTAGCATTGAGGGGGCGGGGTGTGATGTCATGAGGGGGCGGGCGTGAACACGGAAGCCCACACCCAGCATTCGGAACACTGAGTTCCGGACGCTGGGGGGGGGGGGGCGGAGTAACCCTTTAAGCATGGTGCACAAGAATGGAATTCCCCAGCACCATGTTGCTTAAAGGGGTACTCCGTTGGAAAACATTTTCTTTTAAAATCAACTGGTGCCAGAAAGTTAAACAGATTAGTAAATGACTTCTATAAATAAAATCTTAATCCTTCCAGAACATATCAGCTGCTGTTAGGATCCACAGGAAGTTCTTTTCTTTTTCAATTTCCTTTCTGTCTGACCACAGTGCTCTCTGCTGACACCTCTGTCCATGTCAAGAACTGTCCAGAGTAGGAGAAAATCCCCATAGAAAACCTATCCTACTCTGGACAGTTCCTGACATGGACAGAGGTGTCAGCAGAGAGCACTGTGGTCAGACAGAAAGGAAGTTCAAAAAGAAAAGAACTTTCTGTGGATCATAACAGTAGCTGATAAGTACCGGAAGGATTAAGATTTTTTAATAGAAGTAATTTACAAATCTGTTTACCTTTCTGGCTCCAGTTGATTCATAAAAAAATGTTTTCCAGTGAAGTACCCCTTTAACAGCACAGAATGCAAATACACGTAACTTGCTTAGTAGTGGACTACTTTGCTTAGTAGTGGAGTGCAAAAACCTTGAGGGACATAAAAAAAAAATATTAATTTCAAATTGTGTTACTAATCTGTGTCACTTCTCCAAAACGTTCTCTAGGGGCTAAACTAAAAGTCATTTTCCATAATAAAATAAAACAAAACTTATGGAATTTACCCTTCTTTCCGTAATCTTTTCCTAGTAATCTAGAGAGACTTTCTTTCATAAGCAAAATGCCCAATTCTGCGCAAAATTCATAACCTCGGCTCCTTAATTGCAGCTGACAGAGGAGCGGAATGTACAGTCAATTCCTCAGTAAATAGATTAGCGTTTCGGAACTTCAGGCAGCACAACACGGAGTATTAAATTACCAAAACTCCAGCAGAACAATGACTCGACCACGTAAAGAAAAAATCCCATTAAAATGATGCAATGCATGGAAGGTTATTTACAACTGAAGAGGAAATCCAACGTATCTACTTACTGATTCCCTGAGCAAATGGGCCCAAGGATTTAAAGGGCTACTCCGGTGGAAAACTATATATTTATTTAAATCAACTGGTGCCAGAAAGTTAAACAGATTTGTAAATTACTTCTATAAAAAAAAAATCGTAATCCTTCCAGTACTGATCAGCTGCTGTATGCTCCACAGGAAGTTGTGTAGTTCTTTTTTTTTTGTCTTGACCACAGCGCTCTCTGCTGACACCTCTGTCCATTTTAGGAACTGTCCAGAGCAGGAGAAGTTTGCTATGGGGATTTGGGGATGGGGATTGCTATGAAGTGTGCTATGGGGATTGCTATGACATGGACAGAGGTGTCAGCAGAGAGCACTGTGGTCGTGACGGAAAAGAAATCCAAAAAGAAAATAATTTCCTCTGTAGCATACAGCCGCTAATAAGAACTGGAAGGATTAAGCTTTTTTAATAGAATTATTTTACAAATCTGTTTAACTTTCTGCCATCAGTTGATTTAAAAAAAAAGTTTTCCACCGGAGTACCCCTTTAATGCAGGCCTGGGGTGGCAATGGTCAGAGACTTCTTAAAAGGGTACTCAGCCCCTAGACATCTTATCCCCAATTCAAAGACTAGGGGATAAGATGTCTGATCGCAGGGGTCCTGCCGCTGGAACCCCCCACGATCTCCCTGCAGCACCCGGTGTTCGTTTAGAATGTTGGCTGCTGCAGCGGAGGCTTGTGACATCACGACCACACCCCCTCAATGTAAGTCTATGGGAGGGGGCGTAGCAGCCATCACCCCCCGCTCCCATAGATTTGCATTGAGAGGGAGGGAATGACATCATGTTGTCACGAGGGGGGCGTGGCCGCGGCGTCAGCGGCACATCGCTAGTCGTCAGGCATGGAGCGAAGTTCGCTCTGTGCACCTGATGAACGTGGTGCAGCAGAAATCATGGGGGGTCCCAGCGGCAGGACCCCCGCAACCAGACATCATATCACCTTTCCTTTGGATAGGGGATAAGATGTCTAGGAACGGAGTACCCCTTAAACGGAAACCCGTCATCACTTCCAGCCCCATCAGCCTTGATTGATAGATCTCTCCCTGTTTGGGTATAGGAAGAGATAGATTAAAGTCAATGGGGTGGGCAGAAGCCTCCGGAGCTGCCAATATGACTATATGTGGTTCAGGCAGCATGAAAGTGGTGACAGGATCGCTACAACAGGATTTCTTCAAAGCCATCATTGAATTTAATAGCTTAGGGGGAATCCAAGTTATTGGAACTTCCGGTACTGCTACACGTAGTAACATACAATAGATCATAAGGTTGAAAAAATACAAACATCTGTGGTAATGGAGTGTGATGCAGGGCAGTTGGAATTGCCCTGGGGCTGATGGCATTATCCCCTTGTGTTCGTGATGCCAGGGCGTGGTTCATCCTCAATACCACCCGAAGGTATACCGCTGGATCCTGGGCTAGGCACGGGGGGCAATAATGACTCCATGTTACGGATAACGTCTATACAGTTCAGCCAGGGCCCATGGAGATGACCAGTGACTCAGAGACCTTAAGAGCTTGCTGGGAATTGTAGTAGGACTGGGCAATTTAATGCAGGCCATACTGACTTGACAGATGATGGGACTGACTTGACTTGACTGACGACTGATGACTGACAAAGCTATTACTGTAGATTACTTGCAATTGACTGTGGCTGCAGACTGGACTTGATGCCCCCAATGACTCTGGACACACACACTAGGACTCAACTTGACCTCAGCAAAGACTCAGGAACTAAGAGAGAAGCTCCTCCCAGGGCTTATATAGGGGAGACTAGCAGGGAGCCCATAGGTCACCCCTCGGATCACATGGTCACTGGTATCTCCTAGGTAACAATCACATGGTACATTTCTTAAAGCAACAACACATTATATATCACAATATACAGCAAAACATATATACAGGGGGGAAACAAGTACAAGGGGCCCAGGGGACACGGAAGGGAGGCTGCCTGACAGGACAGTAAGGCTACAGGGTAACACCTCCCATACTGGGCCACCACACATCCATCAAGTTCAAACTACGCCCTATTTTTTGTCCCTCCTGTGTTGATCCAGAGGAAGGCAAAAAAAACTTTATGAGGCTGATGCCAATTGCCCCATAATAGGGGGGAGAAAATCCTCCTTGACTCCAAATATGGCATCAGAATAAATCCTTGGATCATCGTTCTGCCCCTATAGATTTAGTATCCATAACCTGTAATGTTATTACTCTCCAGAAATGTATCCAGACCCCTCCTGTTCTCTTTTAGGGGACTACCAGGCTTATGTGCCGGCTCTACCTTGTACAGATGTCAGGGGGTACAGTCAATACCCCAGTAAGAAGCCCCAGCACAGAAGACCGATGTTTAAACAGTGATCTCCTGCTTCTGTACACCCGCCGGCCACATCATTTACCCCACTCCTTCCCTGATCCCCCCTGTGCCAAATCATCCCCCCCCTATTACCCCCCTGTGCCACATCATTTCCTCTTGACCCCCCTGTGCTATTTAACCTCTTCAGGACATAGGGCGTATGGATACGCCCTGCATTCCGAGTCCGCTAGCCGGTTGGGGACCGGAGCCGGATGCCTGCTGAAATCATTCAGCAGGCACCCCGGCACATCGCCCAGGGGGGTCATGAGACCCCCCCATGTCGGCGATCGGAGAAAATCGCATGTCAATTCAGACATGCGATTTTCTCCAATTCCGGGCTGATCTGGTCTCTGGTGACTCCTTTGGATAGGGGATAAGATGTCTAGGGGCGGAGTACCCCTTTAAGGGGCTAATTTCCCTTTTATTGCCCTCTGTACAAATTCATCACCCCTTCTTTACCACCCCCTGTGCCCCTTTTATTCCTTCTTTATCCCCCTGTGCACCTTCATAAAGGGGGGGGGGGGGTGATGAATTTACACAAAGGCTAATAAAGGGGGAATTAAATTGCACGGGGAGGGGGGGATCAAGCGGAAATTATGTGGCACAGGGGGTAATTTGGCACAATGCAAGAGGGGAATAAGATGGCACAGGGTATAAAATGAAATGATACAGGGGAGATATAACAGCACTGGGAGATTCCACTGTAATATTCCTTTTTATCATGTTTTATAGGTAATTACACTCTGGAGTGAGGACAGGACAGTATCCATCATTTAGGAAGAATTTTGAGCTTTTTCCCCCAATACGGGACATCTCTCAATAGCGGACACTTCTTTATTCCCCGTGAGTGTCCCTATTGGGAGATTCTACCGTATATATTGCTGGCAGCAAGACAGTTAATGTGTCACAATGCAGGGAAGAGCAAGCAATACCCTTGGCGACATTTGAAAACATTCTGCGCCTGTCACTATTTGACGGTAATATAAGTATAAAAAAAAACAATTCTTCAAACCTTTTAGCGAAGAAGCAAATTTCAGCTGCCAATTAGCACGTGACAGATCCCTCGCGTGGCGGCGATATCAGCCGTAGCTGCCGCTCAGTGTCACCCGTCACTGTGATAAATAGATGATTTCATCTGTCAAGTACAAACTGAAAATCAATACATGTCAGAGAGACTCAATTCATCAGCGGAAGCTCAGAAGTCTCCGTCTAAAACAGATCTGAAGCCTATTAGGTTTGATGGAATCTCGTATTAATAGGACGGTCCTCTGTAGAGATAACACAGGGGCTCCCTATCAGAACCAAATAATCGCAAGAGCTGAAAACATCTCTATGCAAACAACAACCAATAATATAACTAATATAATACTGCTCCTACTGTATATACAAGAATATAACTACTATAATACTGCTCCTATATACAAGAATATAACAACTATAATACTGCCTCTTATATACAAGAATATAACTACTATAATACTGCTCCTATATACAAGAACTACTATAATACTGCTCCTATATACAAGAATATAACTACTATAATACTGCTCCTATATACAAGAAAATAACTACTATAATACTGCTCCTATATACAAGAATATAACTACTATAATACTGCTCACTATATACAAGAATATAACTACTATAATACTGCCTCCTATGTACAAGAATATAACTACTATAATACTGCCTCCTATATACAAGAATATAACTACTATAATACTGCCTCCTATATACAAGAATATAACTACTATAATACTGCTCCTATATACAAGAATATAACTATTATAATACTGCTCCTATATACAAGAATATAACTACTATAATACTGCCTCTATATACAAGAATACAACTACTATAATACTGCCTCCTATATACAAGAATATAACTACTATAATACTGCTCATATATACAAGAATATAACTACTATAATACTGCTCCTATATACAAGAATATAACTACTATAATACTGCCTCCTATATACAACAATATAACTACTATAATACTGCTCCTATATACAAGAATATAACTACTATAATACTGCTCCTATATACAAGAATATAACTACTATAATACTGCTCCTATATACAAGAATATAACTCCTATAATACTGCTCCTATATACAAGAAAATAACTACTATAATAACGCTCCTATATACAAGAATATAACTACTATAATACTGCTCCTATATACAAGAATATAACTACTATAATACCGCTCCTATATACAAGAATATAACTACTATAATACTGCCTCCTATATACAAGAATATAACTACTATAATACTGCTCCTATATACAAGAATATAACTACTATAATACCGCTCCTATATACAAGAATATAACTACTATAATACCGCTCCTATATACAAGAATATAACTACTATAATACTGCCTCCTATATACAAGAATATAACTACTATAATACTGCCTCCTATATACAAGAATATAACTACTATAATACTGCCTCCTATATACAAGAATATAATTACTATAATACGGCTCCTATATACAAGAATATAACTACTATAATACTGCTTCTATATACAAGAATATAACTACTATAATACTACTCCTATATACAAGAATATAACTACTATAATACTGCTCCTATATACAAGAATATAACTACTATAATACTGCTCCTATATACAAGAATCTAACTACTATAATACTGCTCCTATATACAAGAATATAACTACTATAATACTGCTCCTATATACAAGAATATAACTACTATAATACTGCTCCTATATACAAGAATATAACTACTATAATACTGCTCCTATATACAAGAATATAACTACTATAATACTGCTCCTGTATACAAGAATATAACTACTATAATACTGCCTCATATATACAAGAATATAACTACTATGATACTGCTCCTATATACAAGAATATAACTACTATAATACTGTCTCATATATACAAGAATATAACTACTATAATACTGCTCCTATATACAAGAATATAACTACTATAATACTGCTCCTATATACAAGAATATAACTACTATAATACTGCCTCCTATATACAAGAATATAACTACTATAATACTGCTCCTATATACAAGAATATAACTACTATAATACTGCCTCCTATATACAAGAATATAACTACTATAATACTGCTCCTATATACAAGAATATAACTACTATAATACTGCTCCTATATACAAGAATATAACTACTATAATACTGCCTCCTATATACAAGAATATAACTACTATAATACTGCCTCCTATATACAAGAATATAACTACTATAATACTGCTCCTATATACAAGAATATAACTACTATAATACTGCTCCTATATACAAGAATATAACTACTATAATACTGCCCTTATATACAAGAATATAACTACTATAATACTGCCTCCTATATACAAGAATATAACTACTATAATACTGCTCCTATATACAAGAATATAACTACTATAATACTACTATATACAAGAATATAACCACTATAATACTACTATATACAAGAATATAACTACTATAATACTGCCCCTATATACAAGAATATAACTACTATAATACTACTATATACAAGAATATAACCACTATAATACTACTATATACAAGAATATAACTACTATAATACTGCTCCTATATACAAGAATAGAACTACTATAATACTGCTCCTATATACAAGAATATAACTACTATAATACTGCTCCTATATACAAGAATAGAACTACTATAATACTGCTCCTATATACAAGAATATAACTACTATAATACTGCCTCCTATATACAAGAATATAACTACTATAATACTGCCTCCTATATACAAGAATATAACTACTATAATACTGCCCCCTATATACAAGAATATAACTACTATAATATACATCAATGAGAGAAAGAATAGACGGACGACTCACCCAGGTGAAGTAAAAATGATTCTTTATTTTCATGAAGTGTTCACGGCAGAGCAGTACAGGGGGGTTATCGGAGGAATGCAGTTTAGAAGAGGTTTGCTATGGGAATTTGCTTCTAAACTGGGCGTTTCCCGAGACACGTGTCATCAGAGAGGATTTAGACAGAAAAGAACGACCTTAACTTCAGAAGCTCATAAGTACTGAAAGGATTAAGATTTTTTAATAGAAGTAATTTACAAATCTATTTAACTTTCTGGAGCCAGTTGATTTAAAAAAAAAAAAAAAAAAGTTTTCCACGGAAGTTACCCTTTAAGAAATGAACTATAAAACTGCAGCAAAAGACAACATTTTCTCAAATAACTAGAGTCATATATATATATATATATATATATATATATATATATATATATATATATATAAAAGTTTTTCCCTGGAATACCCCTTTAATCCTTCCAATAGTTATTAGCTTCTGAAGTTTTCTGTCTAACTGCTCAATGATGAGGTCACGTTCTGGGAGCTGTGCATGATGGGAGAATATCCCCATAGGAGCTGGACAGCTCCCAGGACGTGACATCATCATTGAGTTAGACAGAAAACAACAACTCAACTTCAGAAGCTAATAACTATTGGAAGGATTAAGATTTTTTAATAGAAGTCATTTACAAATGTGTTTAACTTTCCGGAGCCAGTTGATATATATATATATATATATATATATATATATATATATATATATATATAAAAAGTTTTGGCCCTGGAATACCCCTTTAAATAAGTCTCAGGGAAGATTGTTCCAACCAAAATTGATTTCTTCTATTCTGAGCGCTATTATCCATTTAGAACAGTGGTCTCCAACCTGCGGACCTCCAGATGTTGCAAAACTACAACTCCCAGCATGCCCGGACAGCCGTTGGCTGTCCGGGCGTGCTGGGAGTTGTAGTTTTGCAACATCTGGAGGTCTGCAGGATGAAGACCACTGATATAGAACATTACTGGTGTGTTGTAAATTCCTTTTTATGCCGGAATCATAGGTGGCTCTTTACTTGTCGTCTCCCGTCCCGACCCCCCCCCTCCCCCTCCACCGTTCCGAAGCATTTTCGGATAACATGGCCACAAACACTACATGTGATGGTTTTATGAAGCTGCACACGGGGGGCTTTGGGCTCTCATCTCTACAGGCTTTTCTTGTGTTGTTTACGGGTCACTTATTGGAGCAGCCGCAACGTCTTCACCGGTGAACCGCAGCTGGTTGGAAGCTTTACCGCTCGTCTCGGCGCTGTTAGAAGACAACTACATTTGCTCAGTGTTAAAAAATTCATGTCTGTTTTTGGAGAGAAACCAGTTACGTTGTCAGTAGAGATGAGCGAACTTACAGTAAATTCGATTCGTCACGAACTTCTCGGCTCGGCAGTTGATAACTTATCCTGCATAAATTAGTTCAGCTTTCCGGTGCTCCGATGGGCTGGAAAAGGTGGATACAGTCCTAGGAGACTCTTTCCTAGAACTGTATCCACCTTTTCCAGCCCAGCGGAGCACCTGAAAGCTGAACTCATTTATGCAGGATAAAGTCATCAACTGCCGAGCCGAGAAGTTCGTGACAAATCGAATTTACTGTAAGTTCGCTCATCTCTAGTTGTCAGTCATAATTTGCCCGGAACGTGTAACAGGAGAATCTTTGAAGAGGGAAGCGCGTGTTCTTCCCTTCGGCACCGATGCTACATCTGAGCTGACTGTGGCCGATCCTGAGAGATACCGACTAGAGATGAGCGAACTTACAGTAAATTTGATTCGTCATGAACTTCTCGGCTCGGCAGTTGATGACTTATCCTGCATAAATGAGTTCAGCTTTCAGGTGCTCCCGTGGACTCTTTCCTAGGACTCTATCCACCTTTTCCAGCCCAGCGGAGCACCTGAAAGCTGAACTCATTTATGCAGGATAAAGTCATCAACTGCTGAGCTGAGAAGTTAGTGACGAATCGAATTTACTGAAAGTTCGCTGATCTCTAATACCGACCACAGATGATGCTCAGATACAATTGTAGCCTCCGGCAGGGATTGGGTTGCCACCTTTCTTGCCAAGAAATACAGACCATGCTCATTTGCATAATAAAAGGGGTACTCCGGTAGAAAACATTGTACTGTAGGGGGCACTACCAGACACCAGTCAGTGCATACGCTTCAGTAATACAGGTAAGGAGTACAGAACATGTAATACCTCCCTGTACTGTAGGGGGCGCTACCAGACACCATTCAGTGCATACACTTCAGTAATACAGGTAAAGAGTACAGAACATGTAATACCTCCCTGTACTGTAGGGGGCGCTACCAGACACCAGTCAGTGCATACACTTCAGTAATACAGGTAAAGAGTACAGAACATGTAACACCTTCCTGTACTGTAGGGGGCGCTACCAGACACCAGTCAGTGCATACACTTCAGTAATACAGGTATAGAGTACAGAACATGTAATACCTCCCTGTACTGTAGGGGGCGCTACCAGACACCAGTCAGTGCATACACTTCAGTAATACAGGTATAGAGTACAGAACATGTAATACCTCCCTGTACTGTAGGGGGCGCTACCAGACACCAGTCAGTGCATACACTTCAGTAATACAGGTAAAGAGTACAGAACATGTAATACCTCCCTGTACTGTAGGGGGCGCTACCAGACACCAGTCAGTGCATACACTTCAGTAATACAGGGGTATTACCAGTGAATGTCCATTCTAATTGGTCAGATCTTCCGGCCATTGACAGGTATCATAGATCTGGACTGTCCGTAGAATTGTGGATTGTGAATTGTGGATTCAAGTTACATTGGTCCAGAAAAGACCCTTATATGTTAAAGGGGTACTCTGGTGGAAAACGTTTTTTTTTTTTTTTTTTTTTTTTTTTATTAATTGGTGCCAGAAAGTTAAACAGATTTGTAAATTACTTTTATTAAAAAATCTTAATCCTTCCAGTACTTATTAGCTGCTGAATACTACAGAGGAAAGTCTTGTCTTTTTGGAACCCAGAGCTCTCTGCTGACATCACGAGCACAGTGTTCTCTGCTGACATCTCTGTCCATTTTAAGAACTGTCCAGATTAGGAGAAAATCCCCATAGCAAACGTATGCTGCTCTGGACAGTTCCTAAAATGGACAGAGATGTCAGCAGAGAGCACTGTGCTCGTGATGTCAGCAGAGAGCTCTGTGTTCCAAAAAGAAAACCATTTCCTCTGTAGTATTCACCAGCTAATAAGTACTGGAAGGATTAAGATTTTTTAATAGAAGTAATTTACAAATCTGTTTAACTTTCTGGCACCAGCTGATTTAAAAAAAAGTTTTCCACCGGAGTACCCCTTTAAACCTATTGTATGTGGCAATTGTAAGTTGAGGCATCACTGTGTTAGTTTTCTTTTCTTAGACCATACAAATGTTTTAGCTGCTTTCCACACAAAGTCGTAGTGTGGTTGAGAGTTTTTGTATAATGCATAAATGTGTATAATGTACTAAAGAGTCATCACAAATGTATTTATGTACATGTCACCATATTTATTGCATACACTGAGGTTTTAAAAGTGTAAAGGGTTAAAAGTGCCACCACTGGTCTTAGCCAGTGCCACATATGTATCCTCTATTTCTAGGCATACCCACACCAAGGAAACATTTTCTACCTTGATTAAATCCAATCAAGTCATTTTTCCTGCTTGTTTCTGTCCCCTCTGTGAGGAGATTGTGTTACAAGTTTTTTCTTTCATTTCCAGGGAGGAGAAGGCTGAACAAGGACCTCTCTGCAATATGCTAATCTCTGCTGGACTACATTGAGAATTAGTGCTCGTTGGCTACCATGTCAGGACGATTTCCCTCGATGCTTTGCTATGGGTATCATGATGCAGAAACACAGTTGTCGGGTTGTGGAAACCAGAGTAAGGCTGGGTTCACACCGCGTTTTTCAAATACGGTAACCGTATACGGTTTTCCGCAAAAAAACGTATACGACTGTATCCGAAACCGTATGCATAGAGAATGCATTGTAAACCGTATTCCAAATGTTGTGTACGGTTGCATCCGTTTTGCCTCGGATACGGTTTTGCCGATTTTTTCAACCGTAGGCAAAAACGCTGTCGACCACGTTTTTGCCTCCGGTTGGAAAACCGTATGCGAACCGTATGCGGTTCTTTTACCATTGTTGTCTATGAGAACCGTACACAGAATTTCAGAATACGGTTGCACACGGTTTTTCTAATCCGTTTTTGGAGTTGACACATGCGCAGATTGGAATTTCAATAGAACCATAGTAACTTTATTAAATTGCTTGAAAACTTATTCCAACAAAATAGCAAAACCGTTGGCAAAAACTGATGCAAACGGATAGAACCGTACGGGGAAAAACCGTATACATTTTAATTTGGAGTCATACGGTTGTATACGGTTTTTGCCATACGTTTTTTAGCGGAAAACCGTATACGGTAACCGTATTTGAAAAACGTGGTGTGAACCCAGCCTAAGCCAACCTGTGAAGAACCTCAGCAGTAGCTTTGTGCTTGGGATAATTTGAATGGAAGAGAGTTGAACCTGGCTAAGGCCCCTTTCACACTGCTGGTATGCGCCATCAAACTACGGCCGCCAAACTCCCCCCCCCCCTTTTTTTTTTCAGTCTGACGGGTCGTAGTTTTGACGGGTCATAATGGCAATAACGGATCCCGATGGACCCCGTTATAGTCAATGGGGTACGTCGGGTGCCGTTATTTTCGGAGAGAAAAGCTGGAGAAAAAGACATTGAAAGCACTATTTTTTTTCTCCGGGCTTCACACTGCGGCGGGAGACAGTGTGAATAGAGCCTAATAAAGGTTTTAGATTCAGGTTATTTTGTCGGTTTCGAAATGGATTGGAGATGGTTAAAACAACACAACTCCTGTCCAGAGGCGTCCAGACAGCCCCATTCATTTCAAAGGAGCCGAGCTGCAACACCAAATACAACACATGGATAGGTATGGTAATGTTTCTAGAAAAAAAGTTTTGTATTTCTTTTTACTTTACCTTTAAAGGGTTACTCCACCCCTAGACATCTTATCCCCTATCCAAAGGATAGGGGGATAAGATGTCTGATCGTGGGGGTCGCGCCGCTGGGGACCCCTGCGATGTTGGCTGCAGCACCCAAAACATCTGGTGCACGGTGTGAACTTCGCTCCGTGCCGGCGAAGCGGGGCGGGAGGTTTGTGACATGACGGCCATGCCCCTTGTGATGTCACGACCACGCCCCTCAATGTAAGTCTATGGGAGGGGGCTTGACGACAGTCACGCCCCCTCGCATAGACTTGTATTGAGGGGCGTGACCGTGACATCACAAGGGGCGTGGCCGTGACGTCACGAGCCTACGGCGCTGGACCGATGCTCTAAATAAACACCGAGTGCAGCAGTGAGATAGCGGGGGTCCCTAGACCTCTGTGATCAGACATCTTATCCCCTATTCTTTGGATAGGGGATAAGATGACTAGGGGAGGAGTACCACTTTAAAGGGGTTATCCAGGAAAAACCTCTTTTTTTATATATATCAACTGGCTCCAGAAAGTTAAACAGATTTGTAAATTATTTCTATTAAAAAAAATCTTAATCCTTTCAGTACTTATGAGTGGCTGAAGTTGAGTTGTTCTTTTCTGTCTAAGTGCTCTCTGATGTCACCTGTCTCGGGAACTGCCCAGTTTAGAACCAAATCCCCATAGGAAACCTCTTCTACTCTGTGCAGTTCCCGAGACAAGCAGAGATGTCAGCAGAGAGCACTGTTGCCAGACAGAAAACAACAACTCAACTTCAGCAGCTGATAATTATTGGAAGGATTAAGATTTTTTAATAGAAGTCATTTACAAATCTGTTTAACTTTCTGGAGCCAGTTGATTATATATATATATATATATATATATATATATATATATATATATATATAAAATAAAAATAAAGTTTTTTCCTGGAATACCCCTTTAAGTAGAGGGCCACAAGGTTCTTCCACCAATTCTCAAACCACAGGAAGCTGGGTAACAATTTTATGGTATCCAAGTCAGTACTTTATGGTCAGGAGAGGGATTCTAGCTAAAGAAGTTAT
Source organism: Hyla sarda (assembly GCF_029499605.1). Classification (NCBI taxonomy): domain Eukaryota; kingdom Metazoa; phylum Chordata; class Amphibia; order Anura; family Hylidae; genus Hyla; species Hyla sarda. The sequence continues at coordinate 13,111,508 of NC_079191.1, forward strand.
CCTAAGATTCCAAGTTATCACCTATCCATATTCATAGGATAGGTGATAAGTAGCTGGTTGGGGGGTTCACCACTGGGACCCCACTGATCACAAGACTGTAGGTCCCTTGGAACCTCTATACATAGCTAAGTGCTATGTTAAGTCCTGTATTGACGTCCAAGCATGTGTGCTAGCCTCTATTACCATAGGGGTTCTTGTAATCAATCGGGGTCCTAGTAGTCAGACCCACAATGATCTGCTAGTTATCTCCCATCCTGTGCCTAGCTTAAAATTTTGGAATAATTCCTTTAAAGGGGCACTCCGGTGGAAAAAATATTTTTCATATCAACTGGCTCCAGAAACATACAGATATACAGATTTGTAAATTACTTCAATTAAAAAAAAATTGTAATCCTTCCAGTACTTATCATCTACTCCGGTGGAAAACTATATATATATATATATATATATATATATATATATATATATATATATATATATATAATTATTATTTTTTTTTTTTTTTAAATCAACTGGTGTCAGAAAGGTAAACAGATTTGTAAATTACTCCTATTAAAAAATATTTACCCTTCCATTACTTTTTAGCAGCTGTATGCTACAGGGAAAATTCTTTTCTTTTTGAATTTATTTTTTTGTCTTGTCCACAGTGCTCTCTGCTGACATCTCTGTCCGTATCAGGAACTGTCCAAAGCAGGAGAAAATCCCCATAGCAAACCTCTCCTGCTCTGGACAGTTCCTGACACGGGCATCAGGTGTCAGCAGAGAGCACTGTGGACAAGACAAAAAAGAAATTCAAAAAGAAAAGAATTCCCTCTGTAGCATACAGCTGCTAAAAAGTACTGGAAGAGTAAAGAGTTTTTTTTTTTTATAGAAGTAATTTACAAATCTGATTAACTTTCTGGCACCAGTTGATTTAAAAAAAAAAAGTTTTCCTCCAGAGTACCCCTTTAATAATCTTACCAAAGTCATGTGTAGAAAATATTCCAGAATTGGGCGGAAGTGTTCTTCCGTGTTTATATCCTTTGATGGATTTGCCCATTCTTGGAGTCAACAGGCTCCAGAAAGCTAAATAGATTTGTAAATTACTTCTATTAAAAAATCGTGATCCTCCCAGTACTTATCATCTGCTGTATACTACAGATGAAGTAAAAGGGGTTATCCAGGTAAAAACGTTTTTATTTATTTATCACCGGCTCCAGAAAGTTAAACAGATTTGTAAATTACTTCTATTAAAAAATCTTAATCCTTTCAATAATTATTAGCTGCTGAAGTTGAGTTGTTCTTTTCTGTCTGGCAACAGTGCTCTCTGCTGACATCTCTGCTTGTCTCGGGAACTGCACGGAGTAGAAGAGGTTTGCTATGGGGATTTGCTTCTAAACTGGGCGGTTCCCGAGACACGTGTCATCAGAGAGCACTTAGACAGAAAAGAACAACTCAACTTCAGCAGCTCAGAAGTACTGAAAGGATTAAGATTTTTTAATAGAAGTAATTTACAAATCTGTTTAACTTTCTGGAGTCAGTATATATGTAAAAAAAAAGATTTTTTTTTTCCTGGGTAACCCCTTTAAGTTGTTCTTTCCTGTCTGACCACAGTGCTCTCTGCAGACACCTCTGTCCATGTCAGGAACTGTCCAGAGTAGGAGAAAATCCCCATAGCAAACCTATCCTGCTCTGGACAGTTCCTGACATGGACAGAGGTGTCAACAGAGAGCACTGTGGTCAGACAGAAAAGAACAACTCAACTTCCTCTGTGGTATACGACAGCTGATAAGTACTGGAAGGATTAAGATTTTTTAATAGAAGTAATTTACAAATCTGTTTAGCTTTCTGGTGCCAGTTGCTATGACAAAAAGTGTTTTCCACCAGAGTACCCCTTTAAGTCCTTTCTAAGGCAGAGCCAGGGCATAGGGTACCGTCATTTTAGTTTTCTGACACACGAGTCCTGGTTACATGCAAATTCTTCACAAAAAGCCATATAATTTTTACTTTCTTTCGATAATGAACTAAAAAAAATTCTCTCTTCACCCTCGTCCACTGTTTGTGGAAGCCTTTATGGCAGTGGTCTTCAAACTGTGGCCCTCCAGATGTTACAAAACTACAATTCCCAGCATGCCAGGACAGCCGTTGGCTGTCCGGGCATGCTGGGAGTTGTAGTTTTGCAACATCTGGAGGGCCACAGTTTGAAGACCGCTGCTTTATGGACTATCACAGTAGGGAAAAAAAGATCTTTGTGATGCCAAAGAAAGCTTTACAAGACAGAACAAACCCTTGACGTTGATGACTTTTCCCAGGCTGCCACTCTTCAATCCCACTGACGTAGAACGATACCAAACAACACTCTTTGATCTTCGTGAAGAAAGAAAACGTGTCCCGAAGAAGAAGCTGCCGAAGGAAATTGTGAATAGACAAAGGGGAATGAAAGAAACCCTGTTACCCAGCATTCAGCAACACTGATATCAGAAATGATGGATTTAAAGGGGTACTCCGCCCCGAGACATCTTATCCCCTATCCAAAGGACAAGATGTCTGATCGCGGGGGTCCAGTTGCTGGGGACCCCCGCGATTTCCCTACTGCACCCGGTGTTCGTTTAGAGCTTTGGGTGCAGCGCCAGAGGCTCGTGACGTCACGGCCACGCCCCCTCAATGCAAGTCTATGGGAGGGGGCGTGACGGCCGTCACGCCCCCTCCCATAGACTTGCATTGAGGGGAGCATGTCCTCAACATCACGAGCCTCCGCCCCGCATCGCCAGTCATCCAGCATTGAGCGAAGTTCACTCTGTGCACCGGATGTCTGGGGTGCCGGGGGATCCCCGCAATCAGACATCGTATCCCCTATCCTTTGGATAGGGGATAAGATGTTTAGGGACGGAGTACCCCTTTAACCCCTTAATGACCACGGACGTAATTGTACGTCCTGGTTTGGCGGGACTTCCCGCACCAGGATGTACATTTACATCCTGTGTACGACCTTGAGCATCGGAACGGTGCTCGCATCATACACGGCGGGTTGCGGCTCCTACTAGCAGCCGTGGACCCGCCCGTAATGGCCGACATCCGCGATTGCGCGGATGTCCGCCATTAACCCCTCAGATGCCATGATCAGATGCGGCGATCCGATCATCCAGCATGGCGGCCGGAGGTCCCCTCACCTGGCTCCGGCCGTCTCCCGGGATCTTCTGCTCTGGTCTGAGATCGAGCAGACCAGAGCAGAAGATCGCCGATAATACTGATCAGTGCTATGTCCTATGCATAGCACTGAACAGTATTAGGAATCAAAGGATTGCTATAGATAGTCCCCTATGGGGACATAAAAAATGTAAAAATAAAAATGCTTTTCTGTCACATTTTATAAAAAAAAAATTATAAAAAATGATATAAAAGTTTTATATAGGCAAATGTGGTATCGATAAAAAGTACAGATGTTGCGCAAAAAATTAGCCCTGATACCGCCCTATATACGGAAAAATGAAAAAGTTATACGTGGTCAAATTAGGGCGATTTTAGATGACTGATTTTGTACAAAAAGTTTTAGATTTTTTTTTTAAGCGGTACAAAAAGATAAAAGTATCTAACCATGGGTATCATTGTAATCGTATTGACCCACAGAATAAAGAACACGTAATTTTTACCGTAAAGTGTACAGTGTAAAAACAAAACCCTCTAAAATGCGTGAAAATTGTGGTTTTCATTTAAATTTCCTCCCTAAAAATTTTTTGGGGGCGTACAAATTATGGTAAAATGAGAGGTTTCCTTACAAAGTGCAATTGGTCACACAAAGAACAAGCCCTTATATGGGTCTGTAGATGGAAATATAAAAGAGTTATGGATTTTAGAAGGCGAGGAGGAAAAAACGAAAAGGCAAAAATAAAATTGGCCTGGTCCTTAAGGTGAAAATGGGCTTGGTCCTTAAGGGGTTAATGGGGTTCTTACAAGATATACCAATGTTTTTTATGGCCACAAGAGGAAAAATGACGTGAGCCAAAGCACAATACCATTGTTAGAATATTACAAGCCAGAGAATACAAATAGCTGCCACCATAATAGGACAGGTTGACAAGACCCTTTCAGAAACATCACTGGTCTACTACTTATGGTCTTAGATAATTAAGGGGTTGGCAGGGACCTAGTTTTTATATGTAAATGTGCGTTGACAAATTCTGCCCTCTACCCACAAAATACTGTGATATTATTGTTTTTGTTTTTTTTTCTTTTTAGACAGGAGTCATCCACAGCGTAGCTCATTCCATATACAGTGGTTACAATATTAAAGGGGTGCTCCACTGGAAAACATTTTTTTATTTTTATGAACTGGTGTCAGAAAGTTAAACAGATTTGTAAATGACTTCTATTACAAAATATTAATCCTTCCAGCACTTATCAGCTGATGTAAACTACAGAGGAAGTTATTTTCTTTTTTAATTTCCTTTTCTGCCTGACCACAGTGCTCTCTGCTGACACCTCTGTCCATTTCAGGAACTGTACAGAGCAGGAGAGGTTTGCTATGGGGATTTGCTCCTACTCTAGACAGTTCCTAAAATGGACAGAGGTGTCAGCAGAGAGCATTGTGGTCAGGCAGAAAGGAAATTAAAAAAGAAAAGAACTTCCTGTGGATCATAACAGCAGCTGATAAGTACTGGAAGGATTAATATTTTTTTTATAGAAGTAATTTACAAATCTGTTTAACTTTCTGGCACCAGTTGATTAAAAAAAAAATGTTTTCCAGTGGAGTACCCCTTTAATTGGTTTCAGGATGACCATTTTATGTTGACACCATTGCATGTTGACACCACTGCATGTTGGGACCATTGTATGTTGGGACCATTGTATGTTGGGACCATTGTATGTTGGGACCATTGTATGTTGAGGCCATTGTATGTTGAGGCCATTGCATGTTGAGGCCATTGCATGTTGGGACCATTGCATGTTGGGACCATTGTATGTTGGGACCATTGCATGTTGGGACCATTGTATGTTGGGACCATTGTAAGTTGGGACCATTGTATGTTGAGACCATTGTATGTTGAGACCAGAACTCTATGGAAACCTGGTAATTGGTTCTGAAGCCCCAAAATGTCATCCAAAAATAGGAAAAAGTGAGGATTAAAGAAAAATAAGTAGATAACTAATATAGATAAAGCAAATCCTTATATATAAAAGTAATAAAGATCTGCTGGAGCAGTAATCACTGTCTATGTCAGTGTTTTCCAAGCAGGGAGCCTCCAGCTGTTGCAAAACTACAACTCTCAGCATGCCCGGACAGCCAAAGGCTGTCCGGGCATGCTGGGAGTTGTAGTTTTGCAACAGCTGGGGGCACCCTGCTTGGGAAACACTGGTCTATGTAGAGGACAGGAGCTTCTTCAGGGTCCCGTACAGAACACAGTGTCCTAAAAAAGTAACACGGAGCCGCCCTCACCTGGGTGAAACACATCCCGAAATGTAAGTTGGGGTGGCGTCTCTCCTGCGGTCCTGTGTATTGTATTACTAACAAGTATATATCTGCATATATAGCTTATAAATAGTGGAATTTTTCACATGGGAATATTGTAATATGAGGAACAGTTATTTTTATATCATGTGATTTTTGAGATGTGGACCTTCTGTAGTGACGCCATTTTTCTCCAACCAGCGGAGATTCTCCCTTCTATGTGAAATGTGATATTACATAATCATGTCTTTTAATGCATATCAATAAAGTACATTTTATTTTTTTATTAGTAGTGACTCCGCCCTCTATTTTGTGTGCATTTGTGTATATTGGAGTACATATCGGGCCTCAGATTAATATAATGTAGAACACTTGCAGCTACGTGTTACATTAGAACCATTGTTTTGAACTGCCCTTGGTTGTATATAACCCTGGCACAGGTAAAGAGTACAGAACATGTAATACCTCCCTGTACTGTAGGGGGCGCTACCAGACATCAGTCAGTGCATACACTTCAGTAATACAGGTACAGAGTACAGAACATGTAATACCTCCCTGTACTGTAGGGGGCGCTACCAGACATCAGTCAGTGCATACACTTCAGTAATACAGGTAAAGAGTACAGAACATGTAATACCTCCCTGTACTGTAGGGGGCGCTACCACACACCAGTCAGTGCATACACTTCAGTAATACAGGTAAAGAGTACAGAACATGTAATACCTCCCTGTACTGTAGGGGGCGCTACCAGACACCAGTCAGTGCATGCACTTCAGTAATACAGGTAAAGTGTACAGAACATGTTATACCTCCCTGTACTGTAGGGGGCGCTATCAGACACCAGTCAGTGCATACACTTCAGTAATACAGGTAAAGAGTACAGAATATGTAATACCTCCCTGTACTGTAGGGGGCACTACCAGACACCAGTCAGTGCATACACTTCAGTAATACAGGTAAAGAGTACAGAACATGTAATACATCCCTGTACTGTAGGGGGCACTACCAGACACCAGTCAGTGCATACACTTCAGTAATACAGGTAAAGAGTACAGAACATGTAATACCTCCCTGTACTGTAGGGTGCGCTACCATACACCAGTCAGTGCATACACTTCAGTAATACGGGTAAAGAGTATAGAACATGTAATACCTCCCTGTACTGTATGGGGCGCTACCAGACACCAGTCACTGCATACACTTCAGTAATACAGGTAAAGAGTACAGAACATGTAATACCTCCCTGTACTGTAGGGGGTGCTACCAGACACCAGTCAGTGCAAACACTTCAGTAATACAGGTAAAGAGTACAGAACATGTAATACCTCCCTGTACTGTAGGGGGTGCTACCAGACACCAGTCAGTGCATACACTTCAGTAATACAGGTAAAGAGTACAGAACATGTAATACCTCCCTGTACTGTAGGGGCTCTACCAGACACCAGTCAGTGCATACACTTCAGTAATACAGGTAAAGAGTACAGAACATGTAATACATCCCTGTACTGTAGGGGGCACTACCAGACACCAGTCAGTGCATACACTTCAGTAATACAGGTAAAGAGTACAGAACATGTAATACCTCCCTGTACTGTAGGGTGCGCTACCATACACCAGTCAGTGCATACACTTCAGTAATACAGGTAAAGAGTATAGAACATGTAATACCTCCCTGTACTGTATGGGGCGCTACCAGACACCAGTCACTGCATACACTTCAGTAATACAGGTAAAGAGTACAGAACATGTAATACCTCCCTGTACTGTAGGGGGCGCTACCAGACACCAGTCAGTGCATGCACTTCAGTAATACAGATGTTTTACCAGTGAATGCCCATTCTGATTGGTTGGTTTTTCCAGCCATTGACAGGTATCACAGATCTGGACTGTCTGTACATTGTATGTTGAGTCTGGTTTCAAGTTACAATAGTCCAAAAAAGACCAAAAGTATGAGTCCGTTGTAAGTGGACTGACCACTATACAGATGATATACCTAAGATGATAGTATAGTCTATTTAATTGGACTTATTTTCTTTTCAATAACTAAAAACCTTTGAAACAATCATCTACAGATGGATGTGTCTTCCTTCTGAGGGCATTTTTGGCTGGACTATTGATCCGATTATCCAAGTACATTGACTTATAGTGTAGCGACCTCAAAAAGATGGCACAAGATGGGGGAAACACGTTAAAACCTTTATCTAACTATTACAGTTGAAATGTTTGATGATATTTAATCTGGATACCAGAATCTTGTATAGAATTGTTACAGTGGAGACGTTTGATGCCAACAATTACTTTATCTGTCAATAATTTTACATTTTGACCTCTCTAAGTATTTGACACCTTGGGCATATTCTGCCGATCCAATACTTTCTTGCTCTCCGTAGATGGTTTCTGTTATACTTACCTCCAACCCTTTTAATCAATGACATTAACTATTCCTTTCTTTCTCCGGTTTGTTGTTTTGATCCCTCACTGTATCGAAAGGAAGGGACTGTTATCATAGTTGGTGCCAACCTGATAAAGGGGTACTCTGCAGCTCAGCGTTTGGAACAAACTGTTCCGAACACTGGAGCCAGCACCGGGAGCTCATGACGTCATAGCCCCGCCCCTCATGACATCACGACCCACCCCGCCCCCTCAATGCAAGTCTATGGGAGGGGGCGTGACGGCCGGCTTGGAGTACAGAGCAGAGATGCGAGCACTGTATAGAGCCGCTCCACATCTCTGCTATATTATGGACGATCACATAGGGTGTCAGGAGTGGCACCCGGGGTGATCTATCTATTAGTACAGGAACTACTACTCCCATCATGGAATAGTGTGTGCCATGCTGGGAGTAGTGGTACTACCTAAAAAATAGGGGGGGGGGGGGGGGAAAGAAAGTGAAACACACGCACACGCACTACATTTTTATTATTGTCAGCTACATTTTTAGTGCCCTGCCTGCCCACATAAATTGATCAATAAAAATTTTGTTATAAAAAATATGAATTTCATAAATAATTTTTTTTCTATCACTACTGCATCCTTTTTTTAGGTACCCAACACATTTTGAAAAAATGTCAAAGGGGCCAACAATGCAATTTCCACTCAAAGGCAAAAACGCCAGAAAAAACGCAAGCAAAAAACGCTTTGGTGTTTTTTATGGCGTTTTTTTTGGGCCACAGAAAAAAAAAAAAAGTAGAAACTTAACCTAAGACATTAATTTGCCTTAAAATGTAACCTAAAACAAATAAAGTCAAATACACAGACAAACAAACTCTTTAGATGCGGGGTGGACATGATCTGAAAGCGATGGGAGAAAAGGATCTGGGTGCAGATCTGGGCGAAATTTATCATGGACACTACGACAATATGATCAATTTGGAGCAGCACCGCCAAAAAAAAAATGCATCTAGACAAACAACAAAAATGATCTAGCCAAGACCATTATTGATAAATAACCCCCATTGTATCATCACACGATCCCAGAAGATGAGGTTGGGCTCAGATCAGTTAGCAGGTGCGCGGTCAATGATTGTTGAATTGTTACATAATATCATCAACCCATCAGCAGTTACACATTGCTACAATCCTTTATAGATATTGACCTGTGGGTCTGGTTAATGAGTAGCGTCTTCTTAATATATGAGCAATGAGGCGCCTACATTTTATGGACGGTGGGTATTGATTGACTCCAGCGAGTTAGAACATCACATTGTTAGCCTGATTTATCTGTATTAAGGAGCGACAGGTTTCATACCCAACAAAGAATTAAAATAAACTCTAATGGGAGAGCAGGAAAATGTGACAGCGATACATGGTGATAAGATATCGTCAATACACAAAGCCGATTACACCATTGTCACATCCAGCGCTGCGGCCAGACATGCTAGCCGTGAGCGCTCCCCTTCTCTCACCTCCCCAGCCGACGGGGTCGGGATTCACATCGTGGGATGCACCCGCATGCGAATCCCAGCCTGTCACTCACCTCCGTTCTCTTCTGCCCTCTCCGTCCTCCCTCAGCACCAGCGTGCGTTCCCCCACCTCCTAGGGCACGCGCCGGAGCTCTCAGATTTAAAGGGACAGTGCGCTGTAATTATGTCCTGCACCTTTGTTATAAGTACCTGCACCTCCCACTTAGCCCTGCCGATCTTTGTTAGCCTTGTGCAATAGAGAAAGCTTATTCTGTGTTTGCCCTGCTGTGTTCAGACCCTCTGCTCGTGTCCTGACCCTGCTCCTATGCCACCTGCCAATTGACCTCCTGCTTCGTTTTCTGACCACGCACCTGTGCCGCCAGCCCTGACCTCCTGCTATTCAGACCACATCTTACCGTATCTCTCCTGTGCCTGGCATCACCTCAGCCGCCTGTGTGGTCGTCGTGCCAGGGATAGCGACCTGGGTGCCGCCTGCCGGTGCAAGTCCATCCCGCTTTGGGGAGGGCTCTGGTGAAAACCAGCGGCACCTTAGCCTTTGCTCCCTGGCACGACCCACGTCATCTGCCACACAGGTCCAGTGGACCCACTACCTCCGCGTGTGTCCTGCCTACTGCCGTGAATCTTACAACCATATAGTGAGGTGATGGCCCGGCCAAGAAACACCTAGGAAAATGTACATACGTTTTATAGAGTATTGTAGTTAGTGATCGGTCTGATGTCACACTATGTACCGGAATTGAGAATGCAATCAGGAGGAATTTGGATGTATGTAGTAGGGAAAGGTAGGGCACATTTGGTAATATATTAACTGATGGACCTAAGGTAGAAAAGGGTATCTCTTTTGAACCCTTTATCCATGTGGTTTTATTAATGTGGTCTTCTTCCCACAATGTATCCTGGTGCCTTCGGCTGTTGGGGTATGCTGGGAGTTGTTGGAGGCAACCTGTTTGGGAAACACTGTCCTGACAGGTGGAAATGTTGAATGATTGTTCTTGGCGGCTCAATAAACAATAGATTCTGCTAGATCTTCTTCTTTAAAAGGGGTACTCCGTCCCTAGATATCTTATCCCTTATGTAAAGATAGGGTATAAGATGTCTGATTGTGGGGGGTCCCGCTGTTTGTTTAGATCGTCGGGCTCCTGACGTCACGGTCACGCCTCACTCGTGACATCACGGCTCCATGACCAGCTATACGGGGCTGGGGCTCGTGACATCACGGTCACGCCTTGCTTATGATGTCACAGCCATGCCCCCTCAATGCTAGTCTATGGGAGGGGCGTGACATCCGTTGCATCCCCAGACATCCGGTGCATGGAGCCAACTTCGCTCCGTGCCGGATGACCAGCTATACGGGGCTGGGGCTCGTGACATCACGGTCACGCCTTGCTTATGATGTCACGGCCATGCCCCCTCAATGCTAGTCTATGGAAGGGGGCGTGACGGACATCACGCCCCCTCCCATAGACTAGCATTGAGGGGGCGTGATGTCACTAGCCTCTGCCCCGCATAGCCAGTCATCAGCGAAGTTTTCTCCGTGCACCGCGGGGGTCCCCAGCGGTGGGACCCCGCGATCAGACATCTTATCCCCTAACTAATGGGGTTGTTGGCCTGCTGACTTGCATCCCGGCATCTGTTTAGACACCAAGCCCATTACAGTGCTGTTGGATCAACTTATTTATGAACACATCTCTGTCACCTGTCAAAAGTTTTTCTTTAATGATAGGCATTAGAGATGAGCGAACTTACAGTAAATTCGATTTGTCACGAACTTCTCGGCTCGGCAGTTGATGACTTTTCCTGCATAAATTAGTTCAGCTTTACTGTGCTCCGGTGGGCTGGAAAAGGTGGATACAGTCCTAGGAGACTCTTTCCTAGGAATGTATCCACCTTTTCCAGCCCACCGGAGCACCTGAAGGCTGAACTAATTTACGCAGGAAAAGTCATCAACTGCCGAGCCGAGAAGTTCGTGACGAATCGAATTTACTGTAAGTTCGCTCATCTCTAATAGGCATACCAGCTATAGAGATGAAGCAATACTTATTTATTTCTCCATTAGAGGGGGTTTTCCTGGTTTGCTGTTTATGCTATACTCCTTCGATGTTGCCTATTCTGTTCCCCTCCCTACTCCCACAATAAGCTGCCCCCCCCCCCCCCTTTCCCTAAAAGCAGTAGCCTCAGCTTCCGATAGGCAGTGTGGCAAAACTGATCACTGACTGTAGTTGTGTCCTAATGAGCAAAACAAACAAAATAAGGACAGGCAACATAGAGGAAATAACAGGCACCGAGATAAGTGACAATTTTTTATCGTCACTTACCTTACATTTAAAGGGTACTCCGGTGGAAAACTTTTTTTTTTTAATTAACTGGTGCGAAAAAGGTAAACAGATTTGTAAATTACTTCTATTAAAAAATCTTTACCCTTCCAGTACTTTTTAGTAGCTGTATGCTACAGAGGAAATTCTTTACTTTTTGAATTTCTTTTTTGTCTTGTCCACAGTGCTCTCTGCTGACACCTGACGTCCGTATCAGGAACTGTCCAGTGCACTAGAAAATCCCCATAGCAAACCTATGCTGCACTGGACAGTAGGTGTCAGCAGAGAGCACTGTGGACAAGACAAAAAAGAAATTCAAAAAGAAAATAATTTTCTCTGGAGCATACAGCTGCTAAAAAGTACTGGAAGGGTAAAGATTTTTTAAGTCATTTACAAATCTGTTTAACTTTCTGGCACCAGTTGATTTAAAAAAAAAAAAAAAGTTTTTTCACTGGAGTACCCATTTAAAGGGGTATTCCAGCATTTTTTGACTATGGTACATGGCCTGTTCAGTTAGTGTAGTTCATAACAAAGTGTCTGTACCTGTGTTTGATGGTGATCTCGCAATTCTTCTGTGATTTTTAGCCCAATGTTTATTTTTAACAACATAAGTGTCGAATCAAGTTGCAGAGGTTTTCCCAAGTTGCATTGTGGACCAAGACATTACATCTTTAGTCAGGTGTTTAGAGGGCCTTTGCTTCAATGGGTAGAGCGACCGCTGGGTGGGAGGAAGATCATTCTGCAGTGAATTGTAGCGGGAGTCACCCAGATTAGAAAACACTGGTCTACTGCATTGAAGGGAGCACAGGTGTGTTTCAAAGGGTGGGGTGGCTAATGTGTAGGAGGAAGGAAAATGGCCTCACACTTACAAACAAGGAATCATGGGACCTGTAGTTCGAGGGAGGGAACTCCAACACGAAATAGCCAGTTCACAAAAAAAAGATAGCCACAGCATTATGGTTGACTTACAACATAGCCGTTTGGCTCCAAGACAAGCACGGATCCTTTCTTAGAATATCAATTACTGTCTGGCGGGTAAGTACTAAAATCACCTTATGGTGGAGAACCCCTTCAAGCCTATAACTATTCTACAGTTAGCAATTTACTCCATAGACGCTAATGATTTTTCTGTGCAGAGGTGGGGAACATAACCCTTACCTGCAGATACATATACATATAGGCAAAGGGGTACTCCACTGCTCCGTGTTCGGAACAAAACGTTCCGAGCGTTTAGAGCTGGCGCCGGGGGATCGTGACCTGACGGCCCCGCCCCCTCAATGCAAGTCTATGGGAGGGGGCGTGACGGCCGTGACGACACAAGCCCCCGACACCGGCTCTAAACGCTCGGAACATTTTTTTCCGAACGCGGAGTAGCGGAGTACCCCTTTAATAAGACAGAAAAGGAGAGGGCACACTAAAAGGTATCTTCACCTGTATGGGATATGCAGCGTGGTCTCGGCGACCTATTCCAAAGTCTCCTGCGGGGTGCACATACAATAGATAAAGTATCGGTAAATCAAATGAAAAAGAGCACGTACGTGCACTCACCGCTCGGCAGAGGTAGATGTGTACTGGGGTCTGGTTCACGGAACGCTGGATCTCAGCATCGGTGCAGGTGGATGGCGCTCCGAGCGCCATCCACCTGCGCCGATGCTGAGATCCAGCGTCTCGTGAACCGGACCCCAGTACACGTCTACCTCTGCCGAGCGGTGAGTGCACGTACGCGCTCTTTTTCATTTGACATATACATATAGATACACATACGTACAGTCTATGCACTCATTGGCCCTTATTTACTAAGAGTGTTGTGTAGGTTTCTTTGTTGGTTTTAATTCCCTACAATTTATTTTCCACGGTATTTACTAAAGGTTTCCCTACATTTTCCACTTTCCCTACATTTTGCTTTTTTTTCACCTGCTCTGATCTGTCGGGTTTTCCTCAGCTCAAATCCACCAGATTTTATGTGGAAACCTTAGTAAATATGTTGGGTTTTTGTGAAAAAGTCAGAAACACCCCCCTTTTTGGAGGCCACGCCCCTTTTTCGGGTTTTCTTAGCAAAATGGAGAGTTAGTTTTTTCAATTCTGGCGCATAATCTGGCGAAGACAGAATTTCTGGAGCAATGCGACAGACTCTGGTGCACAACCCGGCAAAACATGTCGGGTTTGCAATAGTAAATGAGGGCCACTGTGTACATGGAATGCTATACGTCCAAAGACCGCATACAGTAGACGTGAATGAACCAACTCCACAGCTCGTATGTGACTAAACCATTACCTGGAGTTCTGTCGAGTGCCGACCATCCTCCCAGTAGTCATCTCTGCCGTGAAACATTTGCCCTATTACATTCCATTAATGTCACTTTTTCTAAGCAATTTCTATTTAATGATATAAAACATATTATTATTCTTCACAATTTGCCGTTTCCATAAAAAAAGGTTTGGGGGGTTAATCATTAAATGGGATTGGTGGGGACATTCATTCTCCGCGCCGGTCGCGCCTGTTCATTACAATGCGGTTCTGCTTTAGACGCATGACCGGCAGACAATTAGAGGGCGCTGGATTGTGGCAGGAAGGAATTAGGAACATTTTCTATGGACGATCGAGACCAAGAATTCAGCTTGTGAAATGTGAGGAAACTCAAAGTTTGGAAGGGACAGAAGCCGAGTGAACTTCTCCCAACCATTTTATCAGGATGTCATTCACAGCAGCCGGTCTGTAAGAGAGACGGACATGTTATTAGAATATACAGAGACCAAAGACCGAAAATATGTAATCTCTCTTATATTATCAGAGCAGTTATATTCTGTACATAGGGGCAGTATTATAGTAGTTATATTCTTGTATATAGGAGCAGTATTATAGTAGTTATATTCTTGTATATAGGAGCAGTATTATAGTAGTTATATCCTTGTATATATGAGCAGTATTATAGTAGTTATATTCTTGTATACAGGAGCAGTATTATAGTAGTTATATTCTTGTATATATGAGCAGTATTATAGTAGTTATATTCTTGTATATAGGAGCAGTATTATAGTAGTTATATTCTTGTATATATGAGCAGTATTATAGTAGTTATATTCTTGTATATAGGAGCAGCATTATAGTAGTTATATTCTGTACATAGGGGCAGTATTATAGTAGTTATATTCTTGTATATAGGAGCAGCATTATAGTAGTTATATTCTTGTATATAGGGGCAGTATTATAGTAGTTATATTCTTGTATATAGGAGCAGTATTATAGTAGTTATATTCTTGTATATAGGAGCAGTATTATAGTAGTTATATTCTTGTATATAGGAGCAGTATTATAGTAGATATATTCTTGTATATATGAGCAGTATTATAGTAGTTATATTCTTGTATATAGGAGCAGTATTATAGTAGTTATATTCTTGTATATAGAAGCAGTATTATAGTAGTTATATTCTTGTATATAGGAGCAGTATTATAGTAGTTATATTCTTGTACATAGGAGACAGTATTATAGTAGTTATATTCTTGTATATAGGAGCAGTATTATAGTAGTTATATTCTTGTATATAGGAGCAGTATTATAGTAGTTATATTCTTGTATATAGGGGCAGTATTATAGTAGTTATATTCTTGTATATAGGAGCAGTATTATAGTAGTTATATTCTTGTATATAGAAGGCAGTATTATAATAGTTATATTCTTGTATATAGGAGCAGTATTATAGTAGATATATTCTTGTATATAGGAGGCAGTATTATAGTAGTTATATTCTTGTACATAGGAGCAGTATTATAGTAGTTATATTCTTGTACATAGGAGCAGTATTATAGTAGGTATATTCTTGTATATAGGAGGTAGTATTATAGTAGTTATATTCTTGTATATAGGAGGCAGTATTATAGTAGTTATATTCTTGTATATAGGAGCAGTATTATAGTAGTTATATTCTTGTATATAGGAGCAGTATTATAGTAGTTATATTCTTGTATATAGGAGCAGTATTATAGTAGTTATATTCTTGTATATAGGAGCAGTATTATAGTAGTTATATTCTTGTATATAGAAGGCAGTATTATAGTAGTTATATTCTTGTATATAGAAGGCAGTATTATAGTAGTTATATTCTTGTATATAGAAGGCAGTATTATAGTAGTTATATTCTGTCTTGCCTATGTCTGTTTTCTGCTAAGACATGACGTAAAACAGCAGCATACACAATCAGGTACACAATAAAAATGATGTATCACGATCAATACTGAATAGACGCCGTCAGCATAGAGGTTCAGATGTGAAGCAGCAGCCTGTAATTTGTGCTTCTGATTTTTTCCTCGTAATGTGTGTTTACAGCCACCTTACATTAGTAGAAATTGTTATGCAGACTGTTATTTCCACATCTCATACAGGTCACATTTATAGCTGGATGGATCCCTCCTATATAATTATACTGTATTTTTCGTTACACTTCCAAGTCAACCAAACTTGCTAAAAATGTCACTTTTGTACAGAACAGCAATAGACTGTACTGCAGTACTGCGAGAAATCTGTCAGGTTTGATTTAGGGGACCTTTAAAATTAAATACCCCCCTGAGACCAACCTTGTCTGACTCCATAGAAGTAGCACAATGTACTGGAGACTGATTTCAGATTTCAATGCCATTAATCTTTACCAGTGTTGAAGCAGTGGGGCAGTATGGCTGGGCCACTGGGGGGCTGTATTTCTGTAGGGGCTGTCTACCTACTACTATATATGGGGGCATAGAGGAGATGGGGGCTACAATTATATAGGGACAAAGAAGGGGCTAAAACTCTATGCCAGTGGTATTCAACCTGCAGACCTCCATATGTTGCATAACTACAACTCCCAGCATGCCCGGACAGCCGTTGGCTGTTCGGGCATGCTGGGAGTTGTAGTTTTGCAACATCTGGAGGTCAGCAGGTTGGAGACCACTGCTATATATTATGTCCTATATGGGGACAGTATAGAGGCTTTCAACGATATTTGGGGGCAGTATAGGGGTCTGCAACTATATGTAACTCTGTCTCATTTTTGCTATCCCGTTTTTTTGTTTCAGGGAAATATGGTCTTCCTACTGTCATCTATTGGTGAGTTGCTGTTCTTGTTACCTGCTAGTATTAAAGAGGTCCTCGTGAATAACATTTTTTTTTTTTAATCAAATGGAGCCAGAAACTTAAACAGATTTGTAAATTGCTTCTATTTAAAAATCTTGATCCTTCCAGTACTTATCAGCTGCTGTATACTAGAGGAAGTTCTTTTCTTTTTGAATTTCCTTTCTGTCTGACCACAGTGCTCTCTGCTGACACCTCTGTCCATGTCAGGAACTGTCCAGCTCCCGCAGCCTTTGAGAAGTATAAGAAGAGACACCTACCCCTATCTTTTGTGGTCTTCATTTGTGTTTGTATCCCAGCCAGTGGCACAGGGAACATCTCATGAGTAGAAGGAAAAATGGATTCAATAAAATGTCAGCAAATTTTGGATGCTAACTTGATGCCATCTGTGAAAAAGCTGAAGTTAAAGAGAGGATGGCTTCTACAAATGGATAATGATCCTAAACACCCCTCGAAATCCACGGGGGATTACATCAAGAGGCGTAAACTGAAGGTTTTGCCATGGCCTTCCCAATCTCCTGACTTCAACATAACTGAAAATTTATGGATAGACCTTAAAGGGGTACTCCGGTGCTTAGACATCTTATCCCTTATCCAAAGGATAGGGGATAAGATGGCTGACCGCGGGACCCCTGTGATCTTGCACGCGGCACCCAGTTTGTAATCAGTTCCCGGTGCGTGTTCGCTCCGGGTGTGATTACGGGTGATCACAGGGCGGGCGGCGTGTGACGTCATGCCTGCGCCCCCGTGTGACGTCACACGCTCCGGGGACGGATTACAAACAGGGTGCCGCATGCAAGATCACGGAGGTCCCCAGCGGCGGCACTCCCGCGATCAGGCTTCTTATCCCCTATACTTTAGATAGGGGATAAGATGTCTAAGCACCGGAGTACCCCTTTAAAAGAGCAGTGCGTGACAGACAGCCCAGAAATCTCAAAGAACTGGAAGACTTTTGTAAGGAAGAATGGGCAAAGATACCTCAAACAAGAATTGAAAGACTCTTGGCTGGCTACAAAAAGCGTTTACAAGCTGTGATACTTGCCAAAGGGGGCAGTGCAAGATATTAACTCTGCAGGGTGCACAAACTTTTGCAAACGCCATTTTTTTGTTTTCTGTTATTTTGAAAGTGTAAATGATGGAAATAAAATGTAACTTTTGGTGACATATTATAAGAATGTCTAATCTGTAATTTGATGCCTTTTGGAGATTTTTCCATCTTTCCTTGGCTTCTTTATGCAAATACAAATTTTTACCTGGGGTGCCCAAACTTTTGATCCCCACTGTATACAGACGCACATATATGTTAGACATGCATCAGCTAAAACCACCAATATCGGTGGGACCGTCCGATTGTCTATTCTGTATGTTAGCCTCTTAACTTCTCTGGGACAAATGAGGTCAGGGGAGAGGATGATTAAAGGGGTACTCTGATGGAAAACTTAAAAATCTTAATCCTTCCAGTACTTATCAGCTGCTGTATGAACCACAGGAAGTTGTTCTCTTTTTGAATTTCCTTTCTGCCTGACCACAGTGCTCTCTGCTGACACCTCGGTCCATTTTAGGAACTGTCCAGAGCAGGAGCAAATCCCCATAGCAAACCTCTCCTGCTCTGGACAGTTCCTAAAATGGACATAGGTGTCAGCAGAGAGCACTGTGGTCAGACAGAAAGGAAATTAAAACAGAAAAGATCTTCCTCTGTAGCATACAGCAGCTGATAAGTACTGGAAGGATTAATATTTTTAAATAGAAGTAATTTCTGGCACCAGTTAAAAAAAAAATGTTCTCCAGGGGAGTACCCCTTTAAGTATGTTGAATTTCAACACTACAATTCCTTGGGTCTCGGGAAGATAAGCAGCCACGAGTGGAGTCCATGTGGAGGGTCCCATTTCCCCTGAAGATGCCACTTAGTGTGGTGAAACATGCCGAGGAGGGAGTCTCTATAAAAATGTCATTATAATCAGTCATGTTTCTGTGTGTGACTACTGCAGGTGCAATTAGGTTCCATTGTAGTGTACTATAGATAGCTTAAGAAAAGATTTTCCTCTGTGGAATACAGCAGCTGATAAGTACTGGAAGGATTAAGATTTTTAAATAGAAGTAATTTCTGGCACCAGTTTAAAAAAAAAAAAAACATTTCTCCAGGGGAGTACCCCTTTAAGTATGTTGAATTTCAACACTACAATTCCTTGGGTCTCGGGAAGACAAGCAGCCGCGAGTGGAGTCCATGTGGAGGGTCCCATTTCCCCTGAAGATGCCACTTAGTGTGGTGAAACATGCTGAGGAAGGTGTCTCTGTAAAAATGTCATTATAATCAGTCATGTTTCTGTGTGTGACTACTGCAGGTGCAATTAGGTTCCATTGTAGTGTACTATAGATAGCGAGTGCCAACATAGAGATAGTGAGGCCCTGTACACCGTGCACAGCTATCACATGTGTATGACCAGCCTAAGAGATGGGGGGAAAGTCACTCAGTTATTAGGGGGACTATTCAATGCAGGATAATGACCGAGTTGGAGTCTAAGGGTGCGTTCACACTGAGGAATAGGAGAGGAATCCTCGAGTAAAAATTACGCTGCAGAATTTACTTTGCGTGGAATTAACACAGATTTTCCACACGAAATATAGGAGGAAACTTTTTTTTTTTTGCTGGACTACAACCACCAATTGGAATTTCCCTTTTAATTGATTAATTTTTTTCATGCGGAATTTCCGTGCAGAAACGCTTTCAAGCGGAAATGTTTTTACCATTGACTTTAATGGACTTCTGCTCGCGTATTCCGCAAGAAGGACGAAGAAGAACATGTTCTTTCTGCTAGCGGAACGGAATTCCGAGGCGGAAATACGCGAGCGGAATTTAAAGGGGTACTCCACCCCTAGACATCTTATCCCCTATCCAAAGGATAGGGGATAAGATGTCTGATTGCAGGGGTCCTGCCGCTGGGGACCCCCGCAATATAGCATGCGGCACCCACCTGTTTCTGATCCGGAAGCGCTGGAGGGTCTGGGTCCCGACCACGTGAACGGAAGTTCGTGACGTCACGCCCCGTCCTCTCAATGCAAGTCTATGGGAGGGGGCGTGACAGCTGTCATGCCCCCTCCCATAGATTTGCATTGAGGGGGTGTGGCCGCGACATCACGAGCGGGGCATGACCGTGACTTCACTAGCCTCCGCCCCGCATCGCCAGTCAATCGGCCTTTAAGCCCCCTCCCATAGACTTGCATTGAGGGGACGGGGCGTGACGTCACACGGGGGCGGAGTCGTGACTTCACGAACTTCCGTTCCCGTGTTCAAGACCCAGACCCTCCAGCGCTTCCGGACCAGAAACAGGTGGGTGCCACATGCTATATTGCAGGGGTCCCCAGCGGTGGGACGCCCGCGATCGGGGATAAGATGTCTAGGGTTGGAGTACCCCTTTAAGCAGTGCGAACAGTGCAGAGTAAAATACATTGAAGTCAATGGCAAAGCAGATGTTAATTATTTCTAAGCGGAGAATTCCAGAGGAATTACTCGAGTAAATACCTCCTGAATTACTCAGTGTGAACGCACCCTAAGGGTACGTTCAGACAAGCGGATTTACAGCGCGTATTTCACTGCAAATTTGCCGCTGAAGGACCGCTGTACGCTGGCTTTACATGTGCCTGCTCGGAGCGGCAATACGTTGCTACGAGCAGACACACTGCGACGTGCGAGTCGCTGCGCGCATGCGCAGTATACTCGCACATCGCGGCAGCTCTCGGTCTAGCTCATAGAGCAGGGGGTGCAGCCGCAATGTGTGCGAGTACACTGCGCATGCGCGGTGACTTGCACATTGCTTCAGCGTGTCTGCACGGAGCGGCCTATTGCCGCTCCGAGCAGGCACACGTAAAGCCAGCATACAGAGGTCCTTCAGTGGCGGATCTGCAGCGTAAAATACGCTGTAAATCCGCTCGTCTGAACGTACCCTAAGGCTGGATTCACACTGTGGAATTTCTGGGCAGAATTTCTGCCAGAGATCAGGCCGGCCGCACTAGGACCGCACGGACTGCATTGCGCTCCCCATAGACGGCAATGCATTTCTGGGTGGATCTTTTGGGAGCTCTGCTCAGAAATGCATTGACATCTATGGGGACGGCAATGTAGTCCGCGCGGTCATAGTGCCGCCGGCTCGATCTCCGGCAGAAATTCTGCCCAGAGATTGCACAGTGTGAACTCATCCTTAGGGTACGTACACACAGGTGGATTTATTTGTGGGTTTCCCACTGCGTATTTGAAAGGGGGCAGGCTCTTCTCGGCCGTCCGCAGCAGATTTTCCGCGGCGGAATTTAAGCTGCGGAAAATCTGCCGCAAGCCCCATTGAAGTCAGTAGGCTCTGCGGCAGATTTTCCACAGCGGAAATTCTTCCGCAGAAAATCTGCTACGGACCGTCCCCTTTCAAATACGCAGCGGGAAACCCGCAAAAAAATCCGCCCGTGTGAACGTACCCTTAGGGTCTATTTCCACTTGCAGAATTCTGCCTTAGATTAAAGGGGTTATCCAGGAAAAAACAATTTTTATATATCAACTGGCTCCAGAAAGTTAAACAGATTTGTAAATTACTTCTATTAAAACATCTTAGTCCTTCCAATAGTTGTCAGCTGCTGAAGTTGAGTTGTTCTTTTCTGTCTGACAACAGTGCTCTCTGCTGACATCTCTGTCTGTTTCAGGAACTGCTCAGAGTAGAGGAGGTTTGCTATGGGGATTTGCTTCTAAACTGGGCGGTTCCCGAGACACGTGTCATCAGAGAGCACTTAGACAGGAAAGAACAACCTTAACTTTAGAAACTCATAAGTACTGAAAGGATTAAGATTTTTTAATAGAAGTCATTTACAAATCTGTTTAACTTTCTGGAGCCAGTTGATATATAAAAAAAAAGTTTTTTCCTGGATAACCCCTTTAAAGCCCATAGACTTCTATGGGATTCCGCACTCCCATTCACACTTCTGAATTTCCGCTTGCGGAATTCCGCCTTAGATTAAAGCCCATAGACTTCTATGGGATTCCACACTCCCATTCACACTTCTGAATTTCCGCTTGCGGAATTCCGCAAGCGGAAATTCAGAAGTGTGAATGGGAGTGCGGAATCCCATAGAAGTCTATAGGCTTTGATTTGAGGCAGAATTCCGCAAGTGGAAATTCTGCCATATGACTAGACCCTTAGGCTAGGTTCACACAGTGGAATTTCTGGGCAGAATTTTTGCCGGAGATCGAGCTGACGGCACTAGGACCAAGCAGACTACATTTCCGTCCCCATAGATGGCAATGCATTTCTGAGCAGATCTCTCAAAAGATCCACCCAGAAATGCATTGCAGTCTATGGGGGCAGCAATGCAGTCTGCTCGGTCTTAGCGCCGCCGGCTCGATTTCCAGCAGAAATTCTGCCCATAAATTCTGTAGTGTGAACCAAGCCTTAGGCTGAATGCTTTATGTTTGGTTTAAAGGGGTATTCCAGGAAAAAACTTTTTTTATATATTAACTGGCTCCAGAAAGTTAAACAGATTTGTAAATTACTTCTATTAAAAAAATCTTAATCCTTTCAGTACTTATAAGCTTCTGAAGTTAAGGGTGTTCTTTTCTGTCTAAGTGCTCTCTGCTGACATCTCTGCTTGTCTCGGGAACCGCCCAGTTTAGTAGAAGTTTGCTATGGGGATTTGCTTCTAAACTGGGCGGTTCCCGAGACACGCGTCATCAGAGAGGACTCCTTAGACAGAAAAGAACAACCTTAACTTCAGAAGCTCATAAGTACTGAAAGGATTAAGATTTTTTAATAGAAGTCATTTACAAATCTGTTTAACTTTCTGGAGCCAGTTGATATATAACAAAAAAATTTTTCCTGGATAACTCCTTTAGTAAGTATTTTATGGTGAATTTATACATTTTTATTCCATAGTTATAATTATGTAAATAAAGACAAGCTCATTCATATCTCCACCGCTCCGCTGTCTGGGTCTTATTTAGCTGCAGCAATAGTTGCGAGTATCTTCTAAAATCCCCTGATGATTTTCTGTGGCTATAATACGTGTAGGACTGTGGAGCCAGGCTGCAGGACCGTGTGTGTCACAATAACCTAGACACGTAGCTTACTCCGTGCCCCCAATTCTCATTGAACACAAAGTAATTGATCCTACATTGATGATTCAATGCGAAGGTCAACCAGTTATGCGGCGTCCTCTCCACAGCCGGGGATCAGGTGTGCGCCGAAGACCAGATCATGTATAAATCAAAAGGAGTTCAACAATGGGTCAAGATAAAGCTCCATGACTCAATGTCAGCACAAGTGATAGGCAGGCGGCGGCGGCGGTATTCCTGCTCATCTCTGCCGGTGGGGACGCTGTATGGCTACGTATGCTGGGAGTAAGCCGTACTCATACATCCGATTTACAGGATAGCGCTAAGAGAGCGCTGATAAAGCGAAGTAGAAATAAAATAAAAGGGTTAAAAAAGTCACTACAGAGGTGTATTTTATAAATCCTGATCCCCTAGAGATAGCAGCAGCAGTATACAGATAAAGCTGGAGTGGAGGGGAATAACTACTATATATCCTGATCCCATAGAGATTGCAGCAGTATACAGATAGAGCTGGAGGGAAGGGGTATAACTACTATATATCCTGATCCCATAAAGATAGCAGCAGTATACAGATAGAGCTGGAGGGGAGGGGTGTATCTACTATATATCCTGATGCCATAGAGATATCAGCAGCAGTATACAGATAGAGTTGAAGGGGTGTATCTACTATATATCCTGATACCATAGAGATAGCAGCAGTATACAGATAGTTGAAGGAGAGGTGTATAACTACTATATATCCTGATCCCATAGAGATAGCAGCAGTACACAGATAGAGTTGAAGGAGAGGTGTATAACTACTATATATCCTGATCCCATAGAGATAGCAGCAGCAGTATACAGATATAGCTGGAGGGTAGGGGTGTATCTACTATATATCCTGATCCCACAGAGATAGCAGCAGTATACAGATAGAGCTGGATGGGAGGGGTGTAACCACTATATATATATATATATATATATATATATATATATATATATACACATATATATACACACACACACCATTTCTATAGAGATAGCAGCAACAGCATAATAATAGAACTGGGAGGAGAGGGGTCAAGGGATCTGATAGGTGATGAGCTCATCCTGTAGTTCACAGGAAGTCAGCTGACCGAGGAATGACCACTTCTTCTGACACCTTAAGCACAGTGATTTAGAGTAGGTCAGACTGGTGATCACATGACCCAGTTACAGTAATAGAAGACATGGATGCAGTTATGCTGGAATAACACAGATGGTGCTGTAGGACTAGCGATGATGAGTGTGGAGGTTTATACCGTGAGTTATAGTTCTCCTTAAGATGATCCAGCTGGAGTGCACTCATTTACATTAGAGGACCGTCAGCCGAAACCTTGTGGGACTGGCTGTTCATCTTGGTGTGTTTGGCGGCCTTCTGGCTCTCCTCTGATGGCAGATGTCAATGAGGTAGGGGCAGAAGGGGATTTTATCTGCCCAATCTTATTGCTCTTGGGAAGATAAACTTCCAAAAGAGGAGTCTGGCAGGGGCTTACCCCTCCCCTCCTGTCTCCAATTTAGAAGAAAAGTATGTATTGGGCATGTCAGGGAAGATAAAGAAAAGCCTGTCTATAAACTGCACAATATTGTACATGAGGCCTCATATACAATATTGTGCATGCTTATAGACACAAAATAGGAATTAGATATTTGGCAAAACCAGTTATAGGCTCCCGTTATGACATTAAAGGGGTACTCCACTGGAAAACATTTTTTTTAATTAACTGGTACCCGAAAGTTAAACATATTGGTAAATTACTTCTATTTAAAAATGTTAATCTTTCCAGTACTTATAAGCTGCTGTATGAGCCACAGGAAGTTCTTTTATTTTTTAATTTCTACAGTGCTCTCTGCTGACACCTCTGTCCATTTTAGGGACTGTCCAGAGTAGGAGCAAATCCCAATAGCAAACCTATCCTGCTCTGAACAGTTCCTAAAATGGACAGAGGTGTCAGCAGAGAGCACTGTGGTCAGACAGAAAGGAAATTCAAAAAGAAAGGAACTTCCTGTGGAGCACAGTGCTCTCTGCTTACACCTCTGTCCATTTTAGGAACTGTCCAGGGCAAGAGAGGTTTTCTATGGGGATTTGCTCCTACTCTGGACAGTTCATAAAATGACAGCAGAGAGCACTGTGGTCAGACAGAAAGAAAATTCAAAATGAAAAGAACTTCCCGTGGAGCATACAGCAGGTGATAAGTACTGGAAGGATTAAGATTTTTAAATAGGGATAAGTTACAAATCTGTTTAAAGGGGTATTCCAGGAAAAACTTTTTTTTTTATATCAACTAATTACAGAAAGTTAAACAGATTTGTAAATTACTTCTATTAAAAATCTTAATCCTTCCAGTCTTATCAGCTGCTGAAGTTGAGTTGTTCTTTTCTGTCTAGCAACAGTGCTCTCTGCTGACATCTCTGCTTGTCTCGGGAACTGCACAGAGTAGAAGAGATTTGCTATGGGGATTTTCTTCTACTCTGGACAGTTCCCGAGACGCGTGTCATCAGAGAGCACAAAAAAAGCACAGAAGAGACAGAAAAGAACAACTCAACTTCAGCAGCTCATAATTATTGGAAGGATTAAGATTTTTTAATAGAAGTAATTTACAAATCTGTTTAACTTTCTGGAGTTAGTTGATGTAAAAAAAAAGTTTTCTCCTGGAATACCCCTTTAAACAGATTTGTAACTTATGTCTATTTAAAAATCTTAATCCTTCCAGTACTTATCAGCTGCTGTATGCTCCACAGGAAGTTCTTTTCTTTTTGAATTTCCTTTCTGTCTCACCACAGTGCTCTCTGCTGACACCTCTGTCCATTTTTTTGCAGGATAGGTTTGCTATTGGGATTTGCTCCTCCTCTGGACAGTTCCTAAAATGGACTGAGGTGTCAGCAGAGAGCACTGTGGAAATTCAAAAAGATCATACAGCAGCTGATAAGTACTGGAAGGATTAACATTTTTAAATAGAAGTAATTTACAAATCTGTTTAACAAGTTGATATATATATATATGAACAAAGACGAGGTCCGGCACCAGGATGGTTGCAAATAAAAGCTTGCATAGTTTTATTGAAGATATCGCAGTACAAGGCAGAACGTCTGACGCGTTTCGCACGTGACCGTGCTTAATCGTAGACATAGGTCTACGATTAAGCACGGTCACGTGCGAAACGTGCCGGACCTCATGCCGGACCTCGTGCCGGACCTCGTCTTTGTTCTTGTCTAATAATAGGCTGGAGGCGGTACCAGCCGGTCCACGGCACAGGTGGTGAGGAGGGCGTGTATGTGGTGAGCGGCTCATACCTTGCTACAGATATATATATATATATATATTAAAAAACTTTATTTTCTGGATAACCCCTTTAACTTTCTGGCATCAGTTGGTTTAAAAAAAATGTTTTCCAGTGGAGTACCCCTTTAAACAGTCTTTGTCACCCTCCATGCTGCTCTGCAGCCCCATGTAAATACAGCAGTGTTGTACAACGACGCAACTGCGCCTGCCGCTGTACATTTCAATAAATTGAATACAGGTTGGGAGTGTAAATCACGAGGCTGCGGGCGCTCCCGCTGAGCCATATAAAGATTATTCTCACAATAAAGGAATAAGTCCGGGGCTTCTCCGCAGGAACCTTATGTCTCATTCATCTAAAAATGATATAAATGAACGTGTTTTATGTCAGCACATAAAGCGGCGGTAACATCAGGTATAATGGCCTCATTATTTCTACACGTTCCGAGGCGGCACCGGCTGCGAGGCCGCAATTATATATGGAATTGTTAAACAACTTTCATCTTTCTTATAAACAGTATCATGTAATTCTATCGGCAACAAGAGATTCCTGCAATATGGAATATGGAGTCGGTAATGACAACTTTAATGCGCTATTATATATCTAGTTTTTTAGAGTGGTCATGTGCGGTTTTAGATGTATATATATTATTAGGAGGGTTGTAATATAAATAAAATGCTATATTAATATACAGCATATGCAGTAATTACAGGGTGTGTGCAGTAAATACCTCTCCCACCCCCGTGACTACATCTACAATTCATACAATTGACTGAATCCTGTTTACTGTGAGCAAAAGAAAAGTATTAGGATGTGTTCACACGTTCAGTTTTTGAATCCGGATGCACATTCACCATCACTAGTCCTGCAGCGCCATCTGTTTCATTCCAGCACCGATCGCAGCAAAAACACAGGCAAAACCAGTAAAAAGGTGTGAACGCAGTCTAAAATGTTCATATCTTAAAGGGGTACTCCATAACTAGACATCTTATCCCCTTTCAAAAGGATAGGGGATAAGATGTCTGATCGCGGGGGACCCCCGAAATCTAGGTTACGGCACCCCAGACATCCGATGCACGGAGCGAACTTTGCTTCATGCCGGATGACTGGCGATGTGGAGGGGAGGCTAGTGATGTCACGGCCACGCCCCGCTTGTGACGTAACGGTCACGCCCCCTCAATGCAAGTCTATGGGAGGGGGCATGAAACGCCCCCTCCTATAGGCTTGCATTAAGGGGGCGTGGTCATGACGTCACAAGCGGGGCGTGACTGTGAAGTCACGAGCCCCCGCACCAGACGCTCTAAACGATCAATGGGTGCAGCAGGGAGATCGCGGGGGTCCCCAGTGCTGGGACCCCCGCGATCGGACATCTTACCCCCTATCCAAAGGATAAGATATCGAGGGGTGGAGTACCCCTTTAACTTCAAATTGTCACGATTCGGCTGGCAGGAGGTGGATCCTCTGTGCCAGAGAGGGATTGGCGTGGACCGTGCTGGTGGACCGGTTCTAAGTTGCTACTGGTATTCACCAGAGCCCGCCGCAAAGCGGGATGGTCTTGCAGCGGCGGTAGCAACCAGGTCGTATCCACCAGCAACGGCTCAACCTCTCTGACTGCTGAAGATAGGCGCGGTACAAGGGAGTAGACAAGAGCAAAGTCGGACGTAGCAGAAGGTCAGGGCAGGCAGCAAGGATCGTAGTCAGGGGCAACGGCAGGAGGTCTGGAACACAGGCTAGGAACACACAAGGGAACGCTTTCACTGGCACAATGGCAACAAGATCCGGCGAGGGAGTGCAGGGGAAGTGAGGTATAAGTAGGGAGTGCACAGGTGAGAATACTGATTAGGCCTGCTGCGCCAATCAGTGGCGCAGCGGCCCTTTAAATGGCAGAGACCCGGCGCGCGCGCGCCCTAAGGAGCGGGGCCGCGCGCGCCGGGACAACACAGACGGGGAACGGGTCAGGTACGGGAGCCGAGATGCGCATCGCGAGCGGGCGCGTCCCGCATCGCGAATCGCATCCCGGCTGGGAGTAATATGGCAGCGCACCCGGTCAGCAGGTCTGACCGGGGAGCTGCGAATGAGAGAACGCTGCGAGCGCTCCGGGGAGGAGCGGGGACCCGGAGCGCTCGGCGTAACACAAATCTTCATATAACACCTCAAACTGCAGATATAAGTGGGTTTATGTCAGTCTCAACAGTGTAGGCTGCTGGCGCCAGTTGATTTAAGAAAAAAATGTTTATCAGTGGAGTACCCCTTTAAGGCTGCTTTATACAAGTGCTTTATTCTGGATCACATCATACCATTGGAAGCATTGCCCTGAACCTGCGATCATTTGCAGAGAAAAGGCAATCTGCCCGCAGATAACATGACAAACCTGTAATGTAACCTGAGACAGTAGGTTAAATGAATGCCACGGTGCAATGTCACAAGGGCTCAGAGATGGGTGACAGCAAACGGGGAACGAGGATTAATGAAAATTTTTCTTATCAGCCATCAAACTTGTCAAGAACCCATCTTCTCCAGACTAAAACCAATCCAGTAGAAATGTCACCAGTTCTGGGTAACAGTCTCTGAACGAACGGCCTCAGTGTAAGAAAGCTGCTGAATACAACGTTTAAAGGGCGATCCCAGAAATTACTTATACTGTATTACTTCATATATTATGGATACTATAAACTGGGAACTAAATGTTCCTAAATTACATGTGAATATAGTCCAATGGCTTCTCCTTTTATGTATAAGAATATAACTAACTACTATAATACTGCTCCTATATACAAGAATATAACTACTATAATACTGCTCCTATATACAAGAATATAACTACTATAATACTGCCTCCTATATACAAGAATATAACTACTATAATACTGCTCCTATATACAAGAATATAACTACTATAATACTGCCTCCTATATACAAGAATATAAATACTATAATACTGCTCCTATATACAAGAATATAACTACTATAATACTGCTCCTATGTACAAGAATATAACTACTATAATACTACTCCTATATACAAGAATATAACTACTATAATACTGCTCCTATATACAATAATATAACTACTATAATACTGCTCCTATATACAAGAATATAACTACTATAATACTGCTCCTATATACAAGAATATAACTACTATAATACTGCTCCTATATACAAGAATATAACTACTATAATACTGCTCCTATATACAAGAATATAACTACTATAATACTGCTCCTATATACAAGAATATAACTACTATAATACTGCCTCCTATATACAAGAATATAACTACTATAATACTGCCTCCTATATACAAGAATATAACTACTATAATACTGCCTCCTATATACAAGAATATAACTACTATAATACTGCTCCTATATACAAGAATTTAACTACTATAATACTGCTCCTATATACAAGAATATAACTACTATAATACTGCTCCTATATACAAGAATATAACTACTATAATACTGCTCCTATATACAAGAATATAACTACTATAATACTGCTCCTATATACAAGAATATAACTACTATAATACTGCCTCCTATATACAAGAATATAACTACTATAATACTGCCTCCTATATACAAGAATATAACTACTATAATACTGCCTCCTATATACAAGAATATAACTACTATAATACTGCTCCTATATACAAGAATTTAACTACTATAATACTGCTCCTATATACAAGAATATAACTACTATAATACTGCTCCTATATACAAGAATATAACTACTATAATACTGCTCCTATATACAAGAATATAACTACTATAATACTGCTCCTATATACAAGAATATAACTACTATAATACTGCTCCTATATACAAGAATATAACTACTATAATACTGCTCCTATATACAAGAATATAACTACTATAATACTGCTCCTATATACAAGAATATATCTACTATAATACTGCCTCCTATATACAAGAATATAACTACTATAATACTGCTCCTATATACAAGAATATAACTACTATAATACTGCTCCTATATACAAGAATATAACTACTATAATACTGCTCCTATATACAAGGATATAACTACTATAATACTGCTCTTATACCTACTATAATACTGCCTCCTATATACTATAATACTGCCGCTATGTACAAGAATTGTCCAATTAATATCTGGCTTTTCTATTCAATTAAGAGACTGTACTGTCATGTTTCATGCTCTTAGTGTCAGTTCCCATTAGGAATCATACAACTTACTTCTCCATCTGGGTCCAGTGTCCACAGGCTTCAATATGTCCTCTTGTCAGATTTGGAATCTGTAAAAACAATTGATGGATACGGAGGTTTATGCTCAGCAGATGTAAGAGGATGGGGCACTCCAGCCATAAGGGTACATGCAGGTACATGGACATATTAAGACAAAACTGATTTGTACAAAGACATCATACTGCACCAAGAGAAGCCTACAAGACCCTCCTGTGCCTCCAAATAAAACAGTATGGGGTCTCATCTCATGCCATATGACGGAAGTATTTATAGCATTTCCTTAGTGTTATGGGCCTAAATGCACAGGGACAGTAATTTACAAATCTGTTTAACTTTCTGGCACTAGTTGATAAAAATTTTTTTTTTTAAATATGTTTTACACTGGAGTACCCCTTAAAGGGGTACTCCGCTGCTCAGCGTTTGGAACAAACTGTTCTGAACGCTGGAGCCGGGAGCTTGTGACGTCATATCCCCTCCCCCTCATGACCTCACACCCCGCCCCCTGAATGCAAGTCTATGGGAGGGGGCGTGACGGCTGTCATGCCCCCTCCAATAGCAAGAGGAGACTTCTGAAGATGTTGGGATTCAACGGCGCTGACCAGGAGCAGACATGTCAGGTAGGTAGGAAGGTAGCTTTATTAAAACAATGCAACACGTTTCACAGCAGGTGCAACTTCATCAGGCATAACAAACAGAAGGGAAGTTGGTCTTCATATACAGGTAGGGATTTAACCCTTTCCTGAACTTTGTTACATTTTAAATCACATTACACAGCATATTTACATAAAAAACTGATTAATTATTAAAATACAACCAATAGCACGCCTAACATGCATATTGCACAATAACTATATATATATATAAAAAGAGGACATTTCATATATATAAAATTATCTCAACATTAATACAATTACACTAAATACAATATTGCTACATATAATAAATATGGCATATGCGTATGTCCTTGCACACGGAAAAATAGTCGCCTCTTACTGTTTTTATTTTAATTTTAGTTTTAATATTATTACTATATTTTATATTAAATATGTTCCTTTAATTAATTGATATGCGCGTGATAAATGTATAAATATATCTAATATATAATATAAAATATAGTAATAATATTAAAACTAAAATTTAACTAAAAACAGTAAGAGGCGACTATTTTTCTGTGTGCAAGGACATTTGTATATGTTAGGCGTGCTATTGGTTGTATTTTTTATAATTAATCAGTTTTTTATGTAAATATGCTGTGTAATGAGATTTAAAATGTAACAAAGTTCAGGAAAGGGTTAAATCCCTACCTGTATATAAAGACCAACTCCCCTTCTGTTTGTTATGCCTGATGAAGCCGCACCTGCGGTGAAACGCGTTCCATTGTTTTAATAAAGCTACCTTCCTACCTACCTGACGTGTCTGCTCCTGGTCAGCGCCGTTGAATCCCACCATCTTCAGAAGTCTCCTCTTGCTATTGCCGCGTTCGGATGGGAAGGCTGCAGACTGGATCTACCTCTCACTCACTCTGACCACTGTTGTGTGTGAGCTTACACAACCGCACTTGGTTAGGGCATTTTACATTACACTTGTGGACCCTAAACCTGCGGTATTACACTATGGAGCGCTCTTTCTTCTCTTTCTAATGCCCCCTCCAATAGACTTGCATTAAGGGGGCGGGGCGGGATGTAATGAGGGGGCGGGGCTATAACATAACAAGCTCCCGGCTCCAGCGTTCCGAACAGTTTGTTCCAAACGCTGAGCAGTGGAGTACCCCTTTAATGGTAAATTTTGGATGAACTTTGTATTCGGCTGATTTTAGATCAGTAGGTGACATCTCAATGGTACTCACTCTCTTCTCCATGCCGGTGGTCATCACTGGAAGTAACACCGGATCCTTCTCAGCCGTCACCATCAAAGCTGGAACTAGGATCTGAAAATAGAAGAAAAGAAAATTGGAATATAGGTTTTCTACAAAATTTGGAGAGAACGGGGGTCCACTCGTTCCATAACAGTAAATAGAGAGCGGGGGCACATGCACTAACTCCTCTCTTTACATTCCCTGTCTATATATGGAGGCTGATGGCTGCGTCACTTGTAATGGACTGTCCATTATGGAACGTTTGCTTCCCTGATATGTTGCTTAAGGGTCTATTCACACATATAGTATTCTGCGCAGATTTAATGCGCAGGATTTTCTGCTGCAGATTTCAATGTAAACTGAACACAGCTTGAAATCCTGCGCATTAAATCTGCGCAGAATACTGTACAGTGGGGATCAAAAGTTTGGGCACCCCAGGTAAAAAATTTTATTAATGTGCATAAAGAAGCCAAGGAAAGATGGAAAAATCTCCAAAAGGCATCAAATTACAGATGAGACATTCTTATAATATGTCAACAAAAGTTACATTTTATTTCCATCATTTACACTTTCAAAATAACAGAAAAGAAAAAAATGGTGTCTGCAAAAGTTTGGGCACCCTGCAGAATTTAAAGCATGCACTGCCCCCTTTGCCAAGCTGAGACCTGCCAGTGTCATGGATTGTTCTCAATCATCTGGGAAGACCAGGTGATGTCAATCTCAAAGGTTTTAAATGCCCAGACTCATCTGACCTTGCCCCAACAATCAGCACCATGGGTTCTTCTAAGCAGTTGTCTAGAAATCTGAAACTGAAAATAGTTGACGCTCACAAAGCTGGAGAAGGCTATAAGAAGATAACAAAACATTTTCAGATGTCAATATCCTCTGTTCGGAATGTAATTAAGAAATGGCAGTCATCAGGAACAGTGGAAGTTAAAGCAAGATCTGGAAGACCAAGAAAAATATCAGACAGAACAGCTTGCAGGATTGTGAGAAAAACTATTCAAAACCCACGTTTGACTGCACAATTCCTCCAGAAAGATCTGACAGACACTGGAGTTGTGGTACACTATTCCACTATAAAGAGATACTTGTACAAATATGATCTTCATGGAAGAGTCATCAGAAGAAAACTTCTTCTACGTCCTCACCACAAAAATCAGTGTTTGAACTTTGCAAATGAACATATAGACCAGCCTGATGCATTTTGGAAACAAGTTCTGTGGACCGATGAGGTTAAAATTGAACTTTTTGGCCGGAATGAGCAAAGGTACGTTTGGAGAAGAAGGGGAACAGAATTTAATTAACCCCTTAACGACGCAGGACGTATATTTACGTCCTGCGCCGGCTCCCGCGATATGAAGCGGGATCGTGCCGCGATCCCGCATCATATCGCGTTGGTCCCGGCGCTAATCAACGGCCGGGACCCGCGGCTAATACCACACATCGCCGATCGCGGCGATGTGCGGTATTAACCCTTTAGAAGCGGCGGTCAAAGCTTTGACCGCCGCTTCTAAAGTGAAACTGAAAGTATCCCGGCTGCTCAGTCGGGCTGTTCGGGACCGCCGCGGTGAAATCAGCTGATCGGACACCGGGAGGGCTCTTACCTGCCTTCTCGGTGTCCGATCGACGAATGACTGCTCCGTGCCTGAGATCCAGGCAGGAGCAGTCAAGCGCCGATAATGCTGATCACAGGCGTGTTAATACACACCTGTGATCAGGATGAGAGATCAGTGTGTGCAGTGTTATAGGTCCCTATGGGACCTATAACACTGCAAAAAAAAAAGTAAAATAAAAGTGTTAATAAAGGTCATTTAACCCCTTCCCTAATAAAAGTTTGAATCACCCCCCTTTTCCCATAAAAAAAATAAAACAGTGTAAAAAAATAAATAAATAAATAAACATATGTGGTATCGCCGCGTGCGTAAATGTCCGAACTATAAAAATATATCATTAATTAAGCCGTACGGTCAATGGCGTACGCGCAAAAAAATTCCAAAGTCCAAAAAAGCGTATTTTGGTCACTTTTTATAACATTAAAAAATTAATAAAAAGTGATTAAAAAGTCCGATCAAAACAAAATAATAAAATAAAAATAAAAACAATAAAAACTTCAGATCACGGCGCAAAAAATGAGTCCTCATACCGCCCCGTACGTGGAAAAATAAAAAAGTTATAGGGGTCAGAAGATGACATTTTTAAACGTATAAATTTTCCTGCATGTAGTTATGATTTTTTCCAGAAGTGCGACAAAATCAAACCTATATATGTAGGGGATCATTTTAATCGTATGGACCTACAGAATAATGATAAGGTGTAATTTTTACCGAAATATGCACTGTGTATAGAAACGGAAGCCCCCAAAAGTTACAAAATGGCGTTTTTTTTTCGATTTTGTCGCACAATGATTTTTTTTCCGTTTCGCCGTGCATTTTTGGGTAAAATGACTAATGTCACTGCAAAGTAGAATTGGCGACGCAAAAAATAAGCCATAATATGGATTTTTAGGTGGAAAATTGAAAGGGTTATGATTTTTAAAAGGTAAGGAGGAAAAAACGAAAGTGCAAAAACGGAAAAACCCTGAGTCCTTAAGGGGTTAAAAGAACCTCTGTCCAACTGTTAAGCATGGGGGTGGATCAATCATGCTTTGGGGTTGTATTGCAGCCAGTGGTACAGGGAACATCTCACGAGTAGAAGGAAAAATTGATTCAATAAAATTTCAGCAAATTTTGGATGCTAACTTGATGCCATCTGTGAAAAAGCTGAAGTTAAAGAGAGGATGGCTTCTACAAATGGATAATGATCCTAAACACACCTCGAAATCCACGGGAGATTACATCAAGAGGCGTAAACTGAAGGTTTTTCCATGGCCTTCACAATCTACTGACCTCAACATAATTGAAAATCTATGGATAGGCCTTAAAAGAGCAGTGCGTGATAGACAGCCCAGAAATCTCAAAGAACTGGAAGACTTTTATAAGGAAGAATGGGCAAAGATACCCCAAACAAGAATTGAAAGACTTTTGGCTGGCTACAAAAAGCGTTTACAAGCTGTGATACTTGCCAAAGGGGGCAGTACAAGATATTAACTCTGCAGGGTGCCCAAACTTTTGCAGACGCCATTTTTTTGTTTTCTGTTATTTTGAAAGTGTAAATGATGGAAATAAAATGTAACTTTTGTTGACATATTATAAGAATGTCTAATCTGTAATTTGATGCCTTTTGGAGATTTTTCCATCTTTCCTTGGCTTCTTTATGCACATTAATACTAATTTTTACCTGGGGTGCCCAAACTTTTAATCCCCACTGTATACAGATAGAGCTGGAGAGGAGGTGTATAACTACTATATATCCTGATCCCATAGAGATAGCAGCAGCAGTATACAGAAAGAGCTGGGAGGGGAGGTGTATAACTACTACATAATCCTAATCCCACAGAAATAGCAGCAGCAGTATACAGATAGTGCTGGGAGGCTAGGTGTATAACTACTATATATCCTGATCCCATAGAGATAACAGCAGTATACAGATAGAGCTGGAAGGGAAGTGTATAACTACTATCTATCCTGATGCCATAAAGATAGCAGCAGTATACAGATAGAGCTGGGAGGGGAGGTGTATAACTACTACATAATCCTAATCCCACAGAAATAGCAGCAGCAGTATACAGATAGTGCTGGGAGGCTAGTTGTATAACTACTATATATCCTGATCCCATAGAGATAACAGCAGTATACAGATAGAGCTGGAAGGGAAGTGTATAACTACTATCTATCCTGATGCCATAAAGATAGCAGCAGTATACAGATAGAGCTGGAAGGGAAGTGTATAACTGCTATATATCCTGATGCCATAGAGATAGCAGCAGCAGTATACAGATAGAGCTGGGAGGAAAGGGGTCTGGGATCTAGCAGGAGAATCTAATAGGTAATGATGTAATTCTGTAGTACACAGGAAGTCAGCTGAACCAGGACCGACAACTTCCTCTGACACTGTGATTTTCTGTGGGTCCGACTGGTGATCACATGACCCAGTAACAGTAATGAATGCACTGATGCATCTGTGCTGGAATGAAACACACGGCGCTGTAGGACTGAGTATGATGAGTGTGCATGACACGGGCAATAAGAAAACCCGGAGTGCTTCTTTTAGACAGTAGAGGATAAAAGTATATGATGTTTACCGTCTCAGCCTCTATTGTCTTATATTCTTCAGTATGAAGCAATGAGCCGCTGGCACCCAATACCTCCGCCTTACTGGTCATCACTCAGCTTTCCTGAGACATCCGAATATCGTTTTAATTTTTGTTTATTGCTCTGACACCCTGCTGGGGAATTTAAGCTTTTTTTTTTATTTTACAACATCCAGCATATAAATCAGGAGATTTTACAATGTTAGGGACTGTGGGGCGTCAGGATTTGTTACGCACTGTCGAAAATCAGAATAAAATCCTCTTTATAAAAACCGCCACATTATCCTGTTATGATAAAGCTGCGAGCAGCAGGTGTCCGCCATTGTCTACAGACGTCTGAGGGTATTAATGTATTTGCATAGTGAGGCATTTCGAGCCGCACGTTCCTCACCTGGGGTGCAGGGTAGAAGCTTTTATGAGATCCGTACAATGTTCTGCTCCCGTAATTATATGCAAAGATTGAATTAATAATCATAGGAATGAGTTACGATGCCAGACAAATCCTCCCTGTGTGTCACATCACATCTGTTTGTGTACAGTGGCCAGGAGACTGCGGCGTGGCGAGACCCAATTTGCAGATGTCTGCTCCTTCAGATTTACTACATCGTATTCCAGCTGATATAGAGTAGAGCAGTGTTTCTCAACCAGTGTGCTCCAAGCTGTTGCAAAACTACAACTCCCAGCATGCCTGGACAGCCTTCGGCTGTCCGGGCATGCTGGGAGTTGTAGTATTGCAACTGCTGAAGGCACCCTGGTTGGGGAACACTGATATGGAGAATGATGTGATCAAGGAAAAACACCCAGTGAAAGGGCATCCTGTGGACAGAAAAAAAACTATCATCGAAAGGGGTCAGAGGATGTCAAGGATCGTCCTGAGGAACAACGGAGAATGGTCCGGTAACTGCAGCCGAATATAAAGCAGATGTCCGACTAACGTGTCTGAACCCACAGCAGACCACCAGCTTCAGGGTCACTGTGTCTAAGGTTAACGGAAGGTCAAGACCACAGGGGGGGGGGGGGGGGGGGCAAAACAGTGATCACTGTGCAGTGGAGAAAACTGGTCAGATGGAACCAGATCTCTGTGCCGAAAACTGGTCAGATGGAACCAGATCTCTGTGCCGAAAACTGGTCAGATGGATCCAGTTCTATGTGGAGAAACCTGGCCTGATGAGATGGATTCAAATCTCTGTGGCGAAACCTGGTGGATGGATCCAGATCTCTGTGGAGAAACATGGCCTGGTCAGATGGATCCAGATCTCTGTAGAGAAATATGGCCTGGTCAGATGGATCCAGATCTCTGTAGAGAAATATGGCCTGGTCAGATGGATCCAGATCTCTGTGGAGTAACATGGCCTGGTCAGATGGATCCAGATCTCTGTAGAGAAACATGGCCTGGTCAGATGGATCCAGATCTCTGTGGAGAAACATGGCCTGGTCAGATGGATCCAGATCTCTGTGGAGAAACATGGCCTGGTCAGATGGATCCAGATCTCTGTGAAACATGACCTGGTCAGATGGATCCAGATCTCTATGGAGAAACATAGCCTGGTCAGATGGATCCAGATCTCTGTGATGAAACATGGCCTGGTCAGATGGATACAGATCTCTGTGATGAAACATGGCCTGGTCAGATGGACCAAGATCTCTATAGAGAAACATGGCCTGGTCAGATGGATCCAGATCTCTATAGAGAAACATGGTCTGGTCAGATGGATCCAGATCACCTTGGGAGAAACATGGCCTGGTCAGATGGATCCAGATCTCTGTGATGAAACATTGCCTGGTCAGATGGATCCAGATCTCTATAGAGAAATATGGCCTGGTCAGATGGATCCAGATCTATGTGGAGAAACATGTCCTGGTCAGATGGATCAAATCTCTGTAGAGAAACATGACCTGGTCAGATGGATCCAGATCTATGTGGAGAAACATGGCCTGGCAGATGGATCCAGATCTCTATAGAGAAACATGGCCTGGTCAGATGGATCCAGATCTATGTGGAGAAACATGGCCTGGTCAGATGGATGGAGATCTCTGTGGAGGAACATGGTCCGGTCATTAGTATCCAGATCTCTGTGGAGAAACATATCCTGGTCAGATGGATCCAGATCTCTGTGGAGGAACATGGCCTGGTCAGATGGATCAAGATCTTTATAGAGAAACATGGCCTGGTCAGATGGATCCAGATCTATGTGGAGAAACATGTCCTGGTCAGATGGATCCAGATCTATGTGGAGAAACATGGCCTGGTCAGATGGATGGAGATCTCTGTGGAGGAACATGGCCAGGTTAGATGGATCCAGATCTCTGTGGAGGAACATGGCCAGGTTAGATGGATCCAGATCTCTGTGGCGGAACTTGGTCTGGTCATTAGTATCCAGATCTCTGTGGAGAAACATGGCCTGGTCAGAATGATCTTGATCTATATAGAGAAACATGGCCTGGTCAGATGGATCCAGATCTCTGGGGCACCATGCTGATGGAAGGGACATGATTTGGCACAAGTAGCATGAATCGGATGACCCCTTTCTGACATTTTATGAACAGTTCAGGCTCGTGGAGGAGACATAATAGTAGGGGAATGTTTTCTGGGAGCACCCTGAGTCCTTCATTACCTGTGGATGGAGGTTTGGACAGTGGGGCTTATGTAAGCATTGTGGCTGACCAAGTTCATCGCATCATGGCAGCTGTTTTCCCAGTGGCAGGAGACTCATAGCAGGGCAATGCACCATCCACAAGGGTTATTGTCATGGATTAGTACCAAAAACATGAAAGCAAGTGTTTTTTTGTTCCTCCAGCCTTCACAATCTCCAGATCCTAGTCCTATAGACATCTGAACAGACTGCTCAGAGTATGTCAGGACCTCAATCTAACGTGCGGCAACTGTGAGCGTTTCTGCATGAGCCGATATTCCTGCAGAACAATTCAGTCACCTAGTAGAGTCTGTGCTATGGTGAATAGCTGCACTTCTGAAAGCCAAAGGAGGCCAAACATGCTACTAGATGGATAGCCATTCAGTACATAGATATACATATCACTCTACCACCTTACATTGAAAACAGCTCTTCTTACTCGAGCAGTAATAAGGTGCTTAGTTGCTCACCATACGTACAAGAAGGTGGCCAATAACTACAATATTTAAACAGCAACAAAGACGTAGTCTCAAATGGCTGGAGGTGCTCAACCCCAAATACAGTTGTGCATTCATGCTGGGGGAGCAGATCCTGCCCTTGTGGTCTGTTGCTAGGGGCGATCCCCAGCATAAAAATGCATACAATGGAGGATGCCTTCAACAGACCACAAGTGCCACAATGGCATCCTACACCAGATAAACGGTGTGGATGTGTAAACGGGCTCAGGTATGTTCTTCATATA
Source organism: Hyla sarda (assembly GCF_029499605.1). Classification (NCBI taxonomy): domain Eukaryota; kingdom Metazoa; phylum Chordata; class Amphibia; order Anura; family Hylidae; genus Hyla; species Hyla sarda. Next base: position 13,151,318 of record NC_079191.1, read on the forward strand.
AGGATATACTGGCTAATGTCTCAATTTTACCATCAGTGTTGAGGGATAGCCAATGTCATTGTTACATCTACCACAGTAGTGCACCTAAATTCCTGTATTATTCAAATTGTTACACATCCACACCGTCTATCTGGTGTAGGAGGCCATTGTGGCACTTGTAGTCAGCTGCAGGCATCCTCCATTGTATGCATTTTTATGCTGGGGATCGCCCCTTATAACAGACCACAAGGGCAGGATCTGCTCTCCCAGTATAAATGCACAACTGTATTTGGGGTTGATCACCTCCAGCCATTTGAGACCACGTCTTTGTTATTGTTTAAATCTTATATTTGGAGGTGTATAAACTCCACATTTAATGCGCCTTGATCACTATTATATCAGGTAGGAGAATGCTGTTCCCACAGCAGAAAAAGATGTCTTCCCGGCGCTCCTCCAGCAATAGTAAATAATTTTAACCGTAGGCACGGACTTAAAAAAGAAAAACGCTTATTGAAACATAGATAATGGCATACTACGCGTTTCGAGGGGCGTGATCCCCTCTTCGTCAGGTTCAATAATCACTATTATAGACAGCATTAAAGGGGTAGGTACTCCACTGCCACAGAGTCTGAAACATTTAGTTTGGAATGCTGGGTATGGGCTGCGGGGGTTGTGACGTCACACCACGCCCCCTCAATGCAAGTCTATGGGAGGGGGCGTGACGGACGTCACGCCACCTCCCATAGTCTTGCATTGAGGGGGTGTGGCGTCACGAAGGGCATGGCCGTGGCGTCTCGACCCCCGCACCCAGCATTCTGAACTAAACGTTCTGGATGCTGGGGCAGTGGAGTCCCCCCTTTAAGGTTCACCTGTGAGGCCGGAAACATATCAGCCTACTTGGGTGGGGCTCATAGCCTTCCTCCTCCGATTGTATGTGTGCTCAGCCACACTGGAGGTAACTGGGAGGAGGCTGTGAGTCGGACCTAATGCTGCTGTAATTGCCCACTGGCCCTTGGTATTGCCCATACGGCACAGGTAGGTTAGTGTTAGGTCCTGTACCACTTGAGAAACCTTGGCGTTGGTGTGCGGGCTCAAGTATGTCCTTCATATAAGGATATACTGGCGAATGTCTCAATTTTAACATCAGTGTTGAGGGTTAGCCATATGTCATTGTTTACACCGCAGTAGTGCACCTATATCCATGTACAATAACTACAATACCAATATATGTCCTCACCTTCCAGTTGTGAGCCTTGACTGTCCACTCCCAGCTCCGATCCATGTTTCTGTACCAGTTTAATGGGCCCCTGCACAACAAAGACAGTGGATCAGTTTCCATGAAGAATAGGTCAGATCCGCCCCAACAGAATATTCTCAGAAAGTTTGTTCCCTTATGTCTGTAACCTTACAACATAAGTGTGATTATTATTATTACAATGAATGCGCTTGCTTTTCCCATTCCTGCCAAGCTCCTGTCCAGTGTTGTGTCTGTGCCCTGACTGCGAGATCCCCCGTTTCCCCTCTCTCCGTTGACCCTCTTTCTGTTCTCTGACTCTTGCCATGATCTTGTAGCTGACCTTTGCCTCTCATTTTTTCGCCGATAGTGATGAGCGTCAGGGACCATATTCGAATTTGTGATATTTCGCGAATACATTGACGATTATTCATTTATTCATTCATTATTATTTATTTGCTATGTTCAATCCCTTTTTTTCCATGCTAAAATTTGCATGGAAAATTTGCATAAAAATTAGCATGTGAAAAAAACACAAAAAAACGGACCCACGCACGTGATAGACCCCTATTTGCATGGAAAATTTGCATTAAAAATTCATATTTCCATGTGAAAAAAAACAAGAATATTCGGCATTAGGAATATATAGCACTACATTCTAAATATTCGCACAAAATCGCGAAGTGCCGATATTCGCGATAAAAATTTACATTACGAATATTCGTGCTCAACACTACTCGCTGACTCTGCCATCAGCTTCCAAGCCCTGTAATTCTTAGGCTAGGTTCACACTGCGGAATCTCCTGGCAGAAAATTTCCGCATGGACACTGCAGTCTCCAATAGACTGCAATGTGTTCCGCGAGTATTTCCGCCTGAAGAACTGTGAATTTATGGAACGGTCTACCTCAGGAACTCGTCACAGCAGGAACAATTAACAGCTTTAAAACAGGGTTAGATACATTCCTGAAACAAAATAACATTAATGCTTATGCAGAATTATAAAACTACATCCCTTCCCCTTATCCCCTTACACCCTTCCCTTCAATTCCCTGGTTGGACTTGATGGACGTATGTCTTTTTTCAACCATACTAACTATGTAACTATGTAAGAATGAGCAACGCCATTCTTCAGGTGGAAATTTCCAAGCGGATTTTCCGTTCACAAATTACGCTTCACAAATTCCGAAGTGTGAATTTGTGAACGGAAACCCATTCACTACACTATACATTTTAGTAAGCGGAATTTCTGCCTGCAATTTCAAAGCCGGAATTGCAGGCGGAAATTCCGTAGTGTGAACCGAGCCTTACAGTATGATACAGCTGACACGATGCATGAAACAGATGACAAACCAGGTTGCAGACCTACCTGAATCCGTTCTTTTTGAATTGCGAAACGTAAAACTGCAGCGCAGATTCACTAAGTATGCTGCTGCGTGGGACTTTTTCCGGGAGACCGACAAACAGACCACCTGTTGTAAGGAGACGGCAGGAAAAGGTATTAAAGGGGTACTCCGGTGGGAAAACTTTTCTTTTTTTTTCTTTTTTAAATCAACTGGTGCCAGAAAGTTAAACAGATTTGTAAATTATTTCTATTAAAAAAATCTTAATCCTTCCAGTACTTTTTAGGGGCTGTATACTACAAAGGAAATGCTTTACTTTTTGGATTTCTCTGATGTCATGACCACAGTGCTCTCTGCTGACCTCTGCTGTACATTTTAGGAACTGTCCAGAGCAGGAGAAAATCCCCATAGCAAACATATGCTGCTTTGTATACTGTATATACAACTTCCCCATAGCTGTGTGGAAGCTTTCTGATCTTCAGGACCCATCATGTTAGAGCGAGGGAAAAAAAAAAAAAAAAAAAGATAATTTAAGGAAGGATATTTACCTCTCTCACATACGCTGCCGGAACTTATGAACGGTGCAAGCTTGTCCTATGATGGAAAAAGAAAATAAAAATATAATATATTGATATAGATAATATTCAGGTGTTCATGTGCTCATGTTCTGTGCTAATCAAAGTCAGTGTTTCCCAACCAGGGTGCCTCCAGCTGTTGCAAAACTACAACTCCCAGCAGGCCCGGACAGCCAAAGGCTGTCCGGGCCTGCTGGGAGTTGTAGTTTTGCAACAGCTGGAGGCACCCTGGTTGGGAAACACTGATGTCTGGTGTTTGGGCCGGGGGTTTCACTGCTTTGAATAGTTAATCTCTTATGGGGAGGCAGTACTTTACCTTCTTTTAGTAGTAACAAGCCTAAATGTAGGAGGGGGCAGGAACGCGGAGCAGTCAGCAGGGACGGGACGTCTGAGTGATGGAAAATACAATGTGATCGCAGAGAGACGCCAGACAAATGGTTATATAAATTCTGTCTAAAATGAGGGCCGCTGTGATGAATTCAGCAGTCACCTCCGCAGCAGCGGCATCCATCATCCGTGAATCGCACACCCGCCCGCCTTCACGCTATTATTGTACTTGTTCTTCCGATGCAGGAAGCAAGTTTAAAGCTGCAAATACAGTTTACATAGTTGTCAGGTATTTTTCCTCACCCCCCCCCCCCACATACATATGACCATGTAGGTGTTTTCAGTGGATAGAGGAATAATCCACCGTCACATACCCCTGACCCTTTCAGATCCCTCTGCCCCCTCCAGACATCTGTCCCCTCCACACTCCTCTATATCCCACTCCATACTCTCTGTCCTCTTCAGACTCCTCTGACCCCTCCAGACCCCACTGTCCTTCTCCAGACCCCACTGTCCTTCTCCAGACCCCACTGTCCTTCTCCAGACCCCACTGTCCTTCCCCAGACCCCACTGTCCTAGACCCCACTGTCCTTCCCCAGACCCCACTGTCCTTCCCCAGACCCCACTGTCCTTCCCCAGACCCCACTGTCCTTCCCCAGACCCCACTGTCCTTCCCCAGACCCCACTGTCCTTCTCCAGACCCCACTGTCCTTCTCCAGACCCCACTGTCCTTCTCCAGACCCCACTGTCCTTCTCCAGACCCCACTGTCCTTCTCCAGACCCCACTGTCCTTCTCCAGACCCCACTGTCCTTCTCCAGACCCCACTGTCCTTCTCCAGACTCCTCTGACCCCTCCAGACATCTGTCCCCTCCAGACTCCTCTATATCCCACTCCATACTCTCTGTCCTCTTCAGACTCCTCTGACCCCTCCAGACCCCACTGTCCTTCTCCAGACCCCACTGTCCTTCTCCAGACCCCACTGTCCTTCTCCAGACCCCACTGTCCTTCTCCAGACCCCACTGTCCTTCTCCAGACCCCACTGTCCTTCTCCAGACCCCACTGTCCTTCTCCAGACCCCACTGTCCTTCCCCAGACCCCACTGTCCTAGACCCCACTGTCCTTCCCCAGACCCCACTGTCCTTCCCCAGACCCCACTGTCCTTCCCCAGACCCCACTGTCCTTCCCCAGACCCCACTGTCCTTCCCCAGACCCCACTGTCCTTCTCCAGACCCCACTGTCCTTCTCCAGACCCCACTGTCCTTCTCCAGACCCCACTGTCCTTCTCCAGACCCCACTGTCCTTCTCCAGACCCCACTGTCCTTCTCCAGACCCCACTGTCCTTCCCCAGACCCCACTGTCCTTCCCCAGACCCCACTGTCCTTCCCCAGACCCCACTGTCCTTCCCCAGACTCCACTGTCCTTCCCCAGACCCCAGTCCTTCCCCAGACCCCACTGTCCTTCCCCAGACCCCACTGTCCTTCCCCAGACCCCACTGTCCTTCCCCAGACCCCACTGTCCTTCTCCAGACCCCACTGTCCTAGACCCCACTGTCCTTCTCCAGACCCCACTGTCCTTCTCCAGACCCCACTGTCCTAGACCCCACTGTCCTTCTCCAGACCCCACTGTCCTTCTCCAGACCCCACTGTCCTTCTCCAGACCCCACTGTCCTTCTCCGGACCCCACTGTCCTTCTCCAGACCCCACTGTCCTTCCCCAGACCCCACTGTCCTTCTCCAGACCCCACTGTCCTTCTCCAGACCCCACTGTCCTTCTTCAGACCCCACTGTCCTTCTCCAGACCCCACTGTCCTTCTCCAGACTTCTCTAACTTCTCCAGACCCATCTGTTTTCCTCCATAACCGACTGTCCCTTCCAAATTCATCTGCCTCTCCAAACTCTCTGTCCCCTACAGACTCTTCAATACTTCACTTCATACTCTGTCCCATTCAGACTCTTCTGCTCTCTTCAGATTCCTCTGTCCTCTCCAGACAACTCAGTCTCATGTCTCCTCCAGACATCTGTTCTGCCTGACTCCTCGGTCGCCCTCTATACTTCTCTACACCCCACTCCACACTCTGTCCCCTTCAGACTCTTCTGTCCTCTTCTCCAGATTCCTCTGTCCCTTTCAAGCTCCTGTAAACCCTCCAGACTCCTCTATACCCCACTCCATACTCTGTCCCCTCCAGATGCATTTGTCCATTTCAGACTCCACTGTACCCCACTCCATACTCTTTTTTTCCCCTCTAGACTCCTCTGTCCCCCTAAGACACCTGTGTCTCTTCAAGCCTCCTCTATATACAACTACATAAGCTCTGTTCCGTTCAGAATCTTCTGTCCCCTTCAGAATCTTCTGTCCCCCTCCAGAATCTTCTGACCCCCTCCAGACTCCTCTGTCCCCTCCAGACTCCTCTGTCCCCTCCAGACTCCTCTGTCCCCTCCAGACTCCTCTGTCCCCCTCCAGACTCCTCTGTCCCCCTCCAGACTCCTCTGTCCCCTTAAGAATCTTCTGTCCCCCTCCAGACTCCTCTGTCCCCTTCAGAATCTTCTTTCCCCCTCCAGACTCCTCTGTCCCCTTAAGAATCTTCTGTCCCCCTCCAGACTCCTCTGTCCCCTTCAGAATCTTCTTTCCCCCTCCAGACTCCTCTGTCCCCTTCAGAATCTTCTGCCCCCTCAGAATCTTCTGTCCCCCTCAGAATCTTCTGTCCTTTAGCAGACTTCTCTGCCCTCCTCTGACATGTCAAGACTCCCCTGACTTCTACAAACACTTCTGCACTCCATACTCTCTGTCCTCTCCAAACTCCTCTGTACCTGTCGAGAGAACACTGTCCCTTTTAGACTCTTACCCTACAACCCATTGCATAATCTTTGTCACCTTCAGACTCCTCTGTCCCCTTTAGTCTCTACCATCCTCTTTAGACTCCTCTTTCCCCTCCAGACTCCTCTGTTACCTTCAGAATCTTCTGTTCTCTAGCAGACTTCTCTGCCCTCCTCGGACATGTCCAGACTCCCCTGACTTCTACAAAAACTTCTGCACTCCATACTCTCTGTCCTCTCCAAACTCCTCTGTACCTGTTGAGAGATCAATGTCCCTTTAAGACTCTTCCCTACAACCGATTGCATGATCTTTGTCACCTTCAGACTCCTCTGTCCCATTTAGTCTCTACCATCCTCTTTAGACTCCTCTGTCTCCTCCAGACAACTTGGTCTATTCCAGACCCCTCTCTTCTCCCCCAGACTCCCCTGTCGCCTCCAGACACCTTTGTCTCCTCCAAACTCTTTGTCCTTCTCCAGACCCTTCTGACGTCGCTAAATTCCTCTGACCCCTCTAGAACCAGCTCTTCCTTGGTCCCCTTCAGATACATCTTTTCCACAATGACAGCAAGCAGTGATCTTTACGATGGCGAGGCTTTGAAAGATATTCTATTAGAAAGATATAACACTTTTCTACTTATACATTGTTTGTGCGTAAGTCTGGGAAAGCTGGGTAGAAACCCCTATGTAAAAGCGGTGACTGCAGGTATCACCCATCTTTCCTAAGAAATAAATGATGAATACAATTTTTAACACCTCGACAGAAGAGAACACCACAAACCGGCTGTAAACCTTTTCTCTAACTAATTTAGGAATCATCAATAATTTAGGATGAGAAGGGAAAAGTTTAGCGCCGCGCTGGTTAGTACTAATCTATCTGACTCCTGACCTGTCCGTATCGGAAACACCTCGGATAGGAAAGCTTGGTGCCCGGAACACGAGGTGACGGGGAGGTCACGTGGCGCGCCTGCCCTGCTCCTCTCACCAGATCACTTCCACCAGCTGTCAATCATCTAACAGCAGACGAGGAAATTCTAGGCAATTCCTATATCAGTGGTCTCCAACCTGCGGACCTCCAGATGTTGCAAAACTACAACTCCCAGCATGCCCGGACAGCCGTTGGCTGTCCGGGCATGCTGGGAGTTGTAGTTTTGCAACATCTGGAGGTCTGCAGGTTGGAGACCACTGCCCTATAATGTACTGACTCACCACATACAGTACATACGATGACCACTGGGAATATACTGCATGTATAAATAAGATATATAAGTATATACAGGACTAACGTCTGCTCCATAAGTCACTACAATGGGCCGGAGTATCACTTCACACGTATTCTGTAACACACCTGAACTATTCATGAGGGCAGATCTGATATCCAGGATATTTTAGAACGTGGAAATCAGGATATCTGGAGACGTCGGAGATTTTCGCACTGAGAATTTCACACTTCATGTCTGAGGTCATTTCACTATCAATCATGTAAAACACGGTGGAGGGTTGTGTGAGCATAGAGAATAGCAAATGTGAGGTATTAACCTTATAATATAACTGAATCCTCAAATATGTTATTATTATTATTAATATTATTTACTATTATTATTATTATTAATATTATTGTTATTACTATTATTGCTATTATTATTATTAAAATTACTATTATTATTACTACTATTATTATTTTTTATATTATTGTTATTACTATTATTCCTATTATTATCAATATTACTATTATTATCAATATTACAGTATTTATTATTATTATTATTACTACTATTATTATTATTACTATTATTATTAATATTATTGTTATTACTATTATAATTATTATTACTATTGTTATTATTAATATTACTATTATTATTGTCATCAGCATCAGAAATATAACAACTAAATCAAAATTATAATAAAAAAAAAAAAAAAACACATAAAAGCACTACACAGAATAGTAATGTATGTACACAGTGACCTCACCAGCAGAATAGTGAGTACAGATCTGGAGTATAATACAGAATATAACTCAGGATCAGTACAGGATAAGTAATGTAATGTATGTACACAGTGACCTCACCAGCAGAATAGTGAGTACAGCTCTGCAGTATAATACAGGATATAACTCAGGATCAGTACAGGATAAGTAATGTAATGTATGTACACAGTGATCTCACCAGCAGAATAGTGAGTACAGCTCTGGAGTATAATACAGGATATAACTCAGGATCAGTACAGGATAAGTAATGTAATGTATGTACACAGTGATCTCACCAGCAGAATAGTGAGTACAGCTCTGGAGTATAATACAGGATATAACTCAGGATCAGTACAGGATAAGTAATGTGATGTATGTACACAGTGACCTCACCAGCAGAATAGTGAGTACAGCTCTGGAGTACAGGATATATCTCAGGATCAGTACAGGATAAGTAATGTATGTACACAGTGACCCCACCAGCAGAATAGTGAGTACAGCTCAACTCAGGATCAGTACAGGATAAGTAATGTAATATATGTATACAGTGACCTCACCAACAGATTAGTGAGTACAGCTCTGCAGTATAATACAGGATATAACTCAGGATCAGTACAGGATAAGTAATGTAATGTATGTACACAGTGACCCAGTGGCATTGCGACCCGGGTGCGGGGGGTGCGGCCCGCACCGGGTGACACCAACCTAATGGGGTGACACCAAGACGCTCCGCAGCACCCCCCCCCCATCTGTGCCCGACCGGCCTCCCATCCTCCCATCCGTCAGCACCCCCCCCCTGCGCTGTGTGTGCGGTGCGCCTGTCCGTCAGCAACCCCCCCCCCTTTCACCTGCACTGTGCGCCCGTCCGTCATCACACCCCCCCCCCCTCACCTTCACCAGCACTGTGCCCGGCCTCCGCTCCCATGTCTGCGCCGGCCTGACGTCACACCGCATGGCCGCGCAGGAGGACGTCAGTTACGTCACTCGCAGGGCGCCAGGTGAGAAGGAGCGCTGCGCTGGATGGATGGGTGAGTATGTGTGTGTCTGTCTCTCTGTCTGTCTCTATCTATGTTTGTGTGTGTGACTCTGTGTGTGTGTGACTGTGTGTGTTTGTGACTCTGTGTGTGTGTGACTGTGTGTGTTTGTGTGACTCTCTGAGTGTGTGTGACTGTGTGACTCTGTGTGTGTGTGACTCTGTGTGTGTCTGTCTGTGAGTGTGTGTCTCTCTGACTGTGTGTGTGTTTGCGTGTGTGTCTTTCTGTGTTGTATGTGTTTTTTTTTGTGGGGGGGGGGGGGGGGGGGGGGTTGAACCAGCGATCTATTGTGGGGAGACTTTGACCCATTGTGGGGAACCTGCAAGGGAACCTGCGGCCTAATGTGGGGAAACTACTACCTAATGTGGGGAGTCTATGCTACCTAATGTGGGGAGTCTATGCTACCTAATGTGGGGAATTTGGGCTATCAAATGTGGGGAGTCTATGCAACCTTATGTGGGGAGTCTATGCTACCTTATGTGGGAAGTCTATGCTACCTTATGTGGGGAGTCTTTGCTACCTTATGTGGGGAGTCTTTGCTACCTAATGTGGGGAATCTGCGCTACCTAATGTGGGGAAATTGCTACCTAATGTGGGGAATCTGTGCTACCTAATGTGGGGAAATTGCTACCTAATGTGGGGAAATTGCTACCTAATGTGGGGTAACTGGTACCTACCTAATGTGGGGGAACTGGTACCAAATGTGGGGAATCTATGCTGCCTAATGTGGGGAAAAGATGCTACCTAATGTGGGGAAACTGCTACCTACCTAATGTGGGGGAACTGCTGCCTACCTAATGCTCCCCCCCTGGCAGTAGCACCCTCATCATCCACCAGCAACACCCCCCCCCCCCCAGCAGCACCTCCATCAGCAGATCCTGATGGTGGATGATGGCGGTGCTCCTGCCAGGAGGATGATCCTGCCGATGGATGATAGGGGTGATACTGCCGGGGGGGGGGGGGCAGTAGCACCCTCATCATCCTCCAGCAACACCCCACCAGTAGTAGCACCCCCATCATCCACTAACAACACCACCAATACCTCCCTCCTGTGGTAATAGCATCAGCTAACGGATGTTAAGGGGTGTTACTGCGGTTGTGGTATTATATTCAGAGGGCGCAGTTTGTGGTAGTATTATATTCAGAGGGCGCAGTTTGTGGTAGTATTATATTCAGAGGGCGCAGTTTGTGGTAGTATTATATTCAGAGGGCGCAGTTTGTGGTAGTATTATTAGAGATGAGCGAACTTACAGTAAATTCGATTCGTCACGAACTTCTTGGCTCGGCAGTTGATGGCTTATCCTGCGTAAATTCAGCCTTCAGGTGCTCCCGTGGGCTGGAAAAGGTGGATAAATTCATAGGAAAGAGTCTCCTAGGACTGTATCCACCTTTTCCAGCCCACCGGAGCACCTGAAAGCTGAACTAATTTATGCAGGAAAAGTCATCAACTGCCGAGCCGAGAAGTTTGTGACGAGTTGAATTTACTGTAGTTTGCTCATCTCTAAGTATTATATTCAGAGGGCGCAGTGGGTGGTAGTATTATATTCAGAGGGTACAGTATGTGGCGGTATTATATTCAGGGGTACAGTATGTGGCGGTATTATATTCAGAGGGCGCAGTTTGTGGTAGTATTATATTCAGAGGGCGCAGTTTGTGGTAGTATATTCAGAGGGTACAGTATGTGGTAGTATTATATTCAGTGGGTACAGTGTGTGGCGGTATTATATTCAGGGGTACAGTATGTGGCAGATTTATATTCAGAGGGTACAGTGGGTGGTAGTATTATATTCAGAGGGCGCAGAGGGTGGTAGTATTATATTCAGAGGGTACAGTATGTGGTAGTATTATATTCAGTGGGTACAGTGTGTGGGGGTATTATATTCAGTGGGTACAGTGTGTGGCGGTATTATATTCAGAGGGTACAGTATGTGGCAGATTTATATTCAGAGTGTACAGTATGTGTTGGTATTATATTCAGAATGTTCAGTGTGTGGTAGTATTATATTCAGTGGGTACAGTGTATGGAAGGTTTATAATTAAAGAGTATAGTGTATAGGAATATTATATTTAGAGGATACAGTGTCTGTCAGGTTTATAATAATAATTGTTTTCATATAGAGGATGAGAATGCGCTGACATAGTAAGGAGACCTCTGGGCGTCACATTCTACAGACAAAAGTTTTAGCTGGAACAAGTCCTGGTGGTATGTACCATCTGAATTAGATAAGGAAAGACTATAGAGAAGATGTCACCGGTAATCACTGATATAATTATGTATTCTCCTCACTATAGAGAAGACGTCACCTGTAGTCACTGATATCATTTTGTATTCTCCTCACTATAGAGAAGATGTCACCTGTAGTCACTGATATCATTGTGTACTCTCCTCACTATAGAGAAGACGTCACCTGTAGTCACTGATATCATTGTGTATTCTCCTCACTATAGAGAAGATGTCACCTGTAGTCACTGATATCATTGTGTATTCTCCTCACTATAGAGAAGATGTCACCTGTAGTCACTGATATCATTGTGTATTCTCCTCACTATAGAGAAGACGTCACCTGTAGTCACTTATATCATTGTGTATTCTCCTCACTATAGAGAAGATGTCACCTGTAATCACTGATATCATTGTGTATTCTTCTCACTATAGAGAAGACGTCACCTGTAGTCACTGATATCATTGTGTATTCTCCTCACTATAGAGAAGATGTCACCTGTAGTCACTGATATCATTGTGTATTCTCCTCACTATAGAGAAGACGTCACCTGTAGTCACTGTTATCATTGTGTATTCTCCTCACTATAGAGAAGACGTCACCTGTAGTCACTGATATTATTGTGTATTCTCCTCACTATAGAGAAGACGTCACCTGTAGTCACTGATATTATTGTGTATTCTCCTCACTATAGAGAAGACGTCACCTGTAGTCACTGATATTATTGTGTATTCTCCTCACTATAGAGAAGACGTCACCTGTAGTCACTGATATCATTGTACATTCTCCTCTCTATGTCCTATCAGAGCTGTATTCAGTTCTACAGTTAGGTCAGTGAAACTACAACTCCCAGCATAACCTCACCACTGCTCAAAGGGGTACTCTACTGGAAAACATTTTTTTTTTATCAGCTGGTGCTACAAAGTTAAACAGATTTGTAAATTACTTCTATTTAGAAATCTTAATCCTTCCAGTACTTATTAGCTGCTGTATAAGCGATTCACAAGAAGTTATTTTCTTTTTTAATTTATTTTCTGTCTGACCACAGTGCTCTGTGCTGACACCTCTGTTCATGTCAGGAACTGTCCATAGTAGGAGCAAATCCCCATAGCAAACCTATCCTGCTCTGGACAGTTCCTGACATGGACAGAGGTGTCAGCAAATAGCACTGTGGTCAGACTGGAAAGAACTACACAACTTCCTGTGGAGCATACACCAGCTTAAAAGTACTGTAAGTATTAAGATTTTAAATAGAAGTAATTTAAAAATCTGTTTAACTTTCTGGCACCAGTTGATATAAAAGTAAATGTTTTCCAGTGGAGTACCCCTTTAAGTAATTCTGGGAGCTGTATATTTCAATGGTGAAAACTTCTTTAACACTTTCCTATTCTGTGGCAACTGGTATATATGATTATTATACTGGAATTTCTCACAATGCGCTACAACAGTGGTGTCTGTCACAACAGGCTAAAAACTTACTGGGGGGAGGGGGTAGGTATGGGGGTGACACCATTTTCTACCGCACCGGTTGACACCAACCCTAGCAACGCCACTGCAGTGACCCCACCAGCAGAATAGTGAGTACAGCTCTGGAGTATAATACAGGATATAACTCAGGATCAGTACAGGATAAGTAATGTAATGTATGTATACAGCGATCTCACCAGCAGAATAGTGAGTACAGCTCTGGGGTATAATACAGGATATAACTCAGGATCAGTACAGGATAAGTAATGTAATGTATGTACCCAGTGACCTCACCAGCAGAATAGTGAGTACAGCTCTGGGGTATAATACAGGATATAACTCAGGATCAGTACAGGATAAGTAATGTAATGTATGTACACAGTGACCCCACCAGCAGAATAGTGAGTACAGCTCTGGAGTATAAAACAGGATACAACTCAGGATCAGTACAGGATAAGTAATGTAATGTATGTACACAGTGACCTCACCAGCAGAATAGTGAGTACAGCTCTGGAGTATAATACAGGATATAACTCAGGATCAGTACAGGATAAGTAATGTAATGTATGTACACAGTGATCTCACCAGCAGAATAGTGAGTACAGCTCTGGGGTATAATACAGGATATAACTCAGGATCAGTACAGGATAAGTAATGTAATGTATGTACCCAGTGACCTCACCAGCAGAATAGTGAGTACAGCTCTGGGGTATAATACAGGATATAACTCAGGATCAGTACAGGATAAGTAATGTAATGTATGTACACAGTGACCCCACCAGCAGAATAGTGAGTACAGCTCTGGAGTATAATACAGGATATAACTCAGAATTAGTAAGTAGATTAAACATTACACAAAAAATGGTGTAAGAAATGAAAAAAGATTGTTAAAAGTTGTTAATAATATAGTCTCTCTTTACTATGCAGAATTACCTTTTCACCTGGACCACGGAAAAATATTTTTATTGTTCTTTCCAAATTTTTCTCCAGCTCTGCTTCTGCAACACCCTGGAAATGGAGACATGTTTATGGTATCGGTCATACATGTTGGTGCTGTCTGGTGATCAGTGAACTGTCTCTTCTGGTTTATCATTTGGTTTTGGTAATTACATATATACGGTACATATCTAATTACAATATATATATATATATATATATATATATATATATATATATATATATAGACCAGTTCACTGCCCTGTAGATTCTTTGAAATGGAGGAACCTCAGTTGTTTCTAGGAAGCACGGAACAGGTGTCCAAGCCGCATACTTGGTGTGGTCAGATCCTTAACAAAAAATAGGGCGAAATTCCAGCTCCCAATATTATCTGATATAAAATGGTGAAAAAATTAATACCAAAATAAGGTGGTTTTAAAAGCATTGCAGAAACTCCGACGCATTTCGAACCATCATGGTTCTTAGTCATGGCACCATGACTAAGAACCATGATGGTTCAAAACGCGTCAGCGTTTCTGCTATGCTTTTAAAACCACCTTATTTTGGTTTTCATTTTTTCATCATTTTAATCATGTGAAATAAATTTTGGACTTTTATATCATATAATTTTGAGAGCTGGAATTTCGCACTATTCTTGTTCTGGTAATTACAACACAGATAAAGATGGAGGCAGGAAAAGCAGAAGCACTGAGAGAGTCACAGTGTGGTTCAAAGTCATGGCAGAGTCTATTTTAATACAGATAATAAATGGACAAGGCCCCACACCAGTATTTCCGAATCAGGGTGCCTCCAGCTGTTGCAAAACTACAACTCGCAGCATGCCCGGACAGCCAACGGCTGTCCGGGCATGCTGGGAGTTGTAGTTTTGCAACAGCAGGAGGCGCCCTGGTTGGAAAACATTGTCCTACACCGTGGCCCTCATTTACTAAAGGAGAACCGATGGTTTTTCTCGGTTATTGCGCCCAAAATTTGGTCGCATCCCGCGTGCGACCAAATCTGCGCCAAAAATTTAGGCGCACAACCTACATTTTCAAAAACACTCGGAGAGTTTAATTTAACCTACAAAATGGGTGTGGTTTACTCAAAAATGGGCGTTAACCCGACAAAATGGAAAAATCACTCGGAGAAATTGTGAAAACACTCTGAAAAAAGCGTGATTTCTCAACTCTGAAAAACCGACAGCCCAGGGGTCGAGTGAAAATGGAAAAATGGAGTGTTTCTGAGGAAGGGACAGCTGACCATTGTGGTTCATGATTATATTACTTGCTTTATACTCTAAAAGTATTTTTAACCCCTCAATGCTTTTATGATTACATTATGTAATAGATTTTTTAAATATATATATATATATATATATATATATATATATATTTTTTTTTATATATATATTTTTTTTTTTTAAACTTTTGGGTTGTTAACCGATTAACAATCATGAATGTAAAGTTACATCCTTGTGCAGAGTAACTTTACTTTATTTATTTGGTTTAATTTTTATTTTTCCAGTGCGACACTTTTTATTCCCGTGCGACAGAATTTAATATCGTGCGACACAAAAAAAAACGACACATGCGACAGATTAGTAAATCACAAGGAAAAAAAAAAAGACGAGTACACTGAAAAAAAAAACCTAACCGACACCCCAGTCTTTGTAAATGAGGGCCATTGTACTTCCGCAGCGGATGCATCTATAGAGCAGTGCCTAGAATTCCTGTGTTCGGTATTGAAAAAGATCACAAAATAAATACACCCACCGGCTCCTGGAAATAAATCTGATAATCAAACAGAGGGTTTGCTTTAGTTTTCTCACTCGTTTTGATTTCTGGATCAGGGGGGAAGAATGGAGTATTAAGTGACGCAACGGCCCTGAAAAACAAAAGATAGGAATTATTAGCTGTAACCTGTTAAAGGGGTACTCCGGTGGAAAACTTTTTTTTTTTTTTTTTTTTTAAATGAACTGGTGCCAGAATGTTAAACATTTAAAAAAAAATCTTAATCCTTTCAGTACTTTTTAGCAGCTGTATGCTACAGAGGAAATTCTATTCTTTTTGAATTTCTTTTTTGTCTTGTCCTGAGTGCTCTCTGCTGACACCTGATGCCCGTATCAGGAACTGTCTAAAGCAGCAGAAAATCCCCATAGCAAACCTATGCTGCTCTGGACAGTTCCTGACATGGACAGAGGGGTCAGCAGAGAGCACTATGGACAAGACAAAAAAGAAATTCAAAAAGTAAAGAATTTCCTCTGTAGCATACAGCTGCTAATAAGTACTGGAAGGATTAAGATTTTTGAATAGAAGTAATTTACAAATCTGTTTAAAGGGTACCTCTCATCAAATAAACTTTTGATATATTTTAGATTAATGAATGTTGAATAACTTTCCAATAGCAGGCTAATGAAAAATATGCTTCTTTCTATTGTATTTTTCCCGATCAGTCCTGGCAGCAAGCATTTCTGACTCATGCTGGAGTCCTAAACACTCAGAGCTGCCAGCCTGCTTTGTTCACAGCCAAACAGGCTGTGAACAAAGCAGGCTGGCAGCTCTGAGTGTTCTCCTTTGTGAACAAAGCAGACTGGCAGCTCGTAGTGTTTAGGACTCCAGCATGAGTCTGAAATGCTTGCTGCCAGGACTGGTAGGGAGACCCCTAGTGGTCATTTCTTCAAAGTGGAAAATTAAATAGAAAGAAGCATATTTTTTAATAACATGCAATTGTAAAGTTATTCTGCATACATTAATCTATAATATATCAAAAGTTTTTTTGGATGAGAGGTACCCTTTAACTTTCTGGCACCAGTTCATTTAAAAAAAAAAAAAAGTTTTCCACCGGTGTACCCTTTTAAGTCTTAGCCACTGTCTCCTAAAATACTCTGTGCTGCAGGTAAAACCTCACTTCCAAAGAGCAACACAAAATAGCCATAAAGGCTAAGGGAGTTCACACCAGAAAAAAATGGGGACACCATCCCTGCATAACCCTTGCTAGGTATAAGACCCAATACTAGTTGCCTTAAAGGGGTACTTCACAGGAAAACATTTTTTTTTTTTATCAACTGGAGCCAGAAAGTTAAACAGAAAAATTACTTCTATTAAAAAAATCTTAATCCTTCCAGTACTTATCAGCTGTTGTATACTACAGAGGAAGTTTTTTTCCTTTTGAATTTCTTTTCAGTCTGACCACATTGCTCTCTGCTGACACCTCTGTCCATTTAAGGAACTGTCCAGAGTAGGAGCAAATCCCCCGTAGCAAACCTATCCTTCTCTGGACAGTTCCTAAGACAGACAGAGGTGTCAGCAGAGAGCACTGTGATCAGACTGAAAGGAAATTTTAAAATAAAAGAACTTCCTGTGGAGCATACACCAGCTGATAAGTACTGGAAGGATTACGATTTTTAAATAGAAGTAATTTACAAATCTTTTTAACTTTCTGGCACCAGTTGATAAAAAAAAATGTTTTCCAGTGGAGTACCCCTTTAAGCAATATTGTGAATACCAAACCTATGAAGAGTTAGGACAGTGCTATAAGGATAATGTTAAAGGGTTACTGGTGCCAGAAAGTTTACCAGATTTGTAAATTACTTCTATTTAAAAATCTTAATCCTTCCAGTACTTATTAGCAGCTGTATGCTACAGAGGAAATATTATTCTTTTTGAATTTCTGTTTTGTCTTGTCCACAGTGCTCTCTGCTGACACCTCTGTCCATGTCAGGAACTGTCCAGAGCAGCATAGGTTTGCTATGGCTATGGGGATTTTCTCCTGCTCTGGACAGTTCCTGACACGGACATCAGGTGTCAGCAGAGAGCACTGTGGACAAGACAAAAGTAAATTAAAAAAATAATAGAATTATTAGCATATAGCTGCTAATAAGTACTGGAAGGGTAAATATTTTTTAATAGAAGTAATTTTCAAATCTGTTTAACTTTCTGGCACCAGTTGATTTAATAAAAAAAAAAAATGTTTTCCACCGGAATTTAAATCGTGGTGAGAGGTAAAATCATTAGAGAACTATATCCAACATCAGATCATTCCAGTTGGTCTCAGGATTAAAGGGGTATTCCAGGCAAAACCTTTTTTTATATATATCAACTGGCTCCGGAAAGTTAAACAGATTTGTAAATTACTTCTATTAAAAAATCTTAATCCTTCCAATAGTTATTAGCTTCTGAAGTTTTCTGTCTAACTGCTCAATGATGATGTCACATTCCGGGAGCTGTGCATGATGGGAGAATATTCCCATAGGAACTGCACAGCTCCCGGGACGTGAGTCATCAGAGAGCAGTTAGACAGAAAACAACAACTCAACTTCAGAAGCTAATAACTATTGGAAGGATTAAGATTTTTTAATAGAAGTAATTTACAAATCTGTTTAACTTTACGGAGCCAGTTGATATATATAAAAAAAAGTCTGTGCTTGGAATACCCCTTTAATATCTTCCTGGCACAACGATCACGATCTCCCCAAGTGTTGGATAAGTGGGAACAACAGGCCACGGCCAGTTCACTTGAATTCATGAATATCCTCCTTGAGGAGGAATATAAGACCTTGGAAGTGACATCTAAATAACTGAGTGACCTAATTGCCATAGCACATACCTTTACAACCAACACGGATTATGTACGTCAGGAAACAGTACTACAGACATCTACAGAGAGGTTTCAGAAGTGCATCAAAGAACGCAAGTGTGGTGTGCTACAGGGGTGCAATGTGAGGTGTATGGGGCAGATGGTATTAATTAATCCTCTCTCCCTCTGAAATACTCTGTGCTGCTGTAGACTTGGTTTCTTATGTAAATCACAATGTAATAATGACTCCTTTAACCTCCCAACTATCACCCCTGTCCTCCTAATATCATGAGAACCCCCTTTCATACATAGATGTTTGTACTTACTTGACTCTTTCTGGATAGAAGAGCGCCATGTTCCATACAAAAGCACCGCCCCAGTCATGGCCGATGAATGTGGCCTGTGAAATCCCCTGAAAAACAAACAATCAAGAATATATATATATATATATATATATATATATATATATACACTGATCACATAGAGAAAACAGTGAAAACAGTATATAGATATTGCTGGAGGGGAGGGGTATAGCTACTCTATATCCTGATCCCATAGAGATAGCAGCAGTATACAGACAGAGCTGGGGGAAGGTGTATAACTACTATATATCCTGATCCCATAGAGAGAGCAGCAGCAGTATACAGATAGAGCCGGAATGAAGGCGTTTAACTACTATATATCCTGATCCCAAAGAAATAGCAGCTGTATACAGATAGAACTGGAGGGGAGGTGTATAACTACTATATAATCTGATCCCATTGAGATAGCAGCAGCAGTATACAGAGAGAGCTGGAGGGGAGGTGTATAACTACTATATAATCTGATCCCATGGAGATAGCAGCAGTATACAGATAGAGCTGGAGTGGAGAAGTATAACTACTATACAGTATATCCTGATCCCAAAGAGATAGCAGCAGTATACAGAGAGCTGGAGGGGAAATGTATAATCACTATATATCCTGATCTCATAGAGGTAGCAGCAGCAGTATACAGATAGAGCCGGGAGGGGTCTGTCAACTACCAAGAGAGACCTGATATGTGATTTCATCCTGTAGTTCACAGGAAGTCAGCTGACCCAGGACTGACCCCTTTTTCTGACACTGTGATAACCTAGGGGTCAGACTGGCGAACACATGACCATGTTACAGTAATGAACCGTTTAAGCAACGGGATCAGAGCTATCTGCAGACAGGTGCCGTCTGTATAACTCAGTTGCCACCCATTGCTTATGGAGTGGGCCTGGCGCCATAACAACCCTGTCCCATATTGGCGCTGCACACAAGGGTTAAATATAAGGCAATACAGCCTGAAAAAGTGCAGTACTAATAACATTCAGCCTACATCAAATACGTGACAGTGAAGAGCGTGTTCCTCCTAATCCCTGCTTTTAGGCCATCCTCCAGTACAGCAGGGATTATACCAATCTCTGCCGCGCACACAGTATATATCCAGAGAGATTATATTTATTTAATACATACTGAAATTATTAAAGGGGTACTCTGGCACAAAACTATATATTTTTTTTAATCAACTGGTGCCAGAAAGTTAAACAGATTTGTAAATTACTTCTATAGAAAACATCTTAATCCTTCCAGTACTTATCAGCTGCTGTATGTTCCACAGGAAGTTCTTTTCTTTTTGAATTTCTTTTCTGTCTGACCACGGTGCTCTCTGCTGACACCTCTGTCCATGTCAGGAACTGTCCAGAGTAGGAGCAAATCCCCATAGCAAACCTGTCCTGCTCTGGACAGTTCCTGACATGGACAGAGGTGTCAGCAGAGAGCACTGTGGTCAGACAATAACGAAATTCAAAAGAAAAGAACTTCCTGTGGAACATACAGCAGCTAATAAGTACTGGAAGAATTAAGATTGTTAAAGGGGTACGCCGGTGGAAAACTTTATTTTCATTTTTTTTATAATGAACTGGTGCCAGAAAGTTAAACAGATTTGTAAATTACTTCCAGCAATCCTTCCAGTACTTATCAGCTGCTGTATGTTCCACAGGAAGTTATTTTCTTTTTGAATTTCTTTTCTGTCTGACCACAGAGCTCTCTGCTGACACCTCTGTCCATGTCAGGAACTGTCCAGAGCAGGAGCAAATCCCCATAGCAAACATATGCTGCTCTGGACAGTTTCTAAAATCGACAGAGGTGTCAACAGAGAGCACTGTGGTCAGACAATAAAGAAATTCAAAGAAAAAGAACTTCCTGTGAAACATACAGCAGCTGATAAATACTGGACGAATTAAGATTGTTAAAAGGATACTCCAGTGAAAACCTTTTTTTTTTTTTTTTTTTTTTTTTTATGAACTGGTGCCAAAAAGTTAAACAGATTTGTAAATTACTTCTATTTAAAAATCTTAATCCTTTCAGTACTTATTAGCAGCTGTATGCTACAGAGGAAATTCTTTACCTTTTGAATTTCTTTTTTTGTCTTGTCCACAGTGCTCTCTGCTGACACCTCTGTCCGTGTCAGGAACTGTCCAGAGCAGGAGAGGTTTTCAATGGGGATTTGCTCCTACTCTGGACAGTTCCTGACATGGAAAGAGGTGTCAGAAGAGAGCACTGTGGTCAGTGGTCAGTACCCCTTTAATAATTTCAGTATGTATTAAATAAATGTAATCATCTCTCTGGATATAGAGCAGCATAGGTTTGCTATGGGGATTTTCTCAGTTCCTAAAATGGGCATCAGGTGTCAGCAGAGAGCACTGTGGACAAGACAAAAAAGAAATTAAAAAAGAAAAGAATTTCCTCTGTACAGCTGCTAATAAGTACTGGAATGGTAAAGATTTTTTAATGGAAGTAATTTACAAATCTGTTTAACTTTCTGGCACCAGTTCATTTAAAAATAAAAAAGTTTTTCCACTGGAGTACCCCTTTAATAGCAGGGATTCCCAAGCAGGGTGCCTCCAGCTGTTGCAAAAATACAACTTTCAGCATGCTCGGACAGCCAACGGCTGTCCGGGCATGCTGGAAGTTGTATTTTTGCAACAGCTGGAGGCACCCTGCTTGGGAAACACAGCTCTATAGAGTAAAACAGGTCCAGAGAATACAATAAATAGAAGAGTCATGTGACGGGGTCAGATCGGTGCCACCGGCACTTCGCTCCTTTATTGTGAACAGACAGCGCCGTAATAAAACACAGATGGAACGGCAATAAAGCGAGACGCATAAAGTGTGCGGAGATTACAGAGGTGCTATTGACAGGCGGAGATCAGGAATGTTACACTCAATAAAAAAGATACGTATACTGAAAAAAAAAGGGTAACATCAATTTTTATATCACTTACCAGTTTATCCAGGAAAGTAATCATATCCTGCAAAAGATATATAACGGTATAAAACACTGAGAGGAGAGACACGTGTATAACTAACAAATGTACACGGGATACAGAGGGGAACATTACATATCCTGTCAACTGGGATCTACATTATGGTAGCTTATATTTTCCTATGTAGGGGCAGTATAATAGCAGTTATATTCTTGTATATAGGAGGCAGTATTATAGTAGGTATATTCTTGTATATAGGAGCAGTATTATAGTAGGTATATTCTTGTATATAGGAGCAGTATAATAGCAGTTATATTCTTGTATATAGGAGGCAGTATTATAGTAGGTATATTCTTGCATATAGGAGCAGTATTATAGTAGATCCATTCTTGTATATAGGAGCAGTATTATAGTAGATCCATTCTTGTATATAGGAGCAGTATAATAGCAGTTATATTCTTGTATATAGGAGGCAGTATTATAGTTGTTATATTCTTGCATATAGGAGCAGTATTATAGTAGTTATATTTTTGTACATAGAAGCAGTATTATAGTAGTTATATTCTTGTATATAGGAGACAGTATTATAGTAGTTCTATTCTTGTATATAGGAGCAGTATTATAGTAGTTATATTCTTGTATATAGGAGCAGTATTATAGTAGTTATATTCTTGTATATAGGAGGCAGTATTATAGTAGTTATACTCTTGTATATAGGAGCAGTATTATAGTAGTTATATTCTTGTATATAGGAGCAGTATTATAGTAGTTATACTCTTGTATATATGAGCAGTATTATAGTAGTTATATTTTTGTATATAGGAGCAGTATTATAGTAGTTATATTCTTGTATATAGGAGCAGTATTATAGTAGTTATATTCTTGTATATAGGAGCAGTATTATAGTAGATATATTCTTGTATATAGGAGCAGTATTATAGTAGTTATATTCTTATATATAGGAGCAGTATTATAGTAGTTATATTCTTGTATATAGGAGCAGTATTATAGTAGTTATATTCTTGTATATAGGGGGCAGTATTATAGTAGTTATATTCTTGTATATAGGAGCAGTATTATAGTAGTTATATTCTTGTATATAGGAGCAGTATTATAGTAGTTATATTCTTGTATATTGGAGGCAGTATTATAGTAGTTATATTCTTGCATATAGGAGGCAGTATTATAGTAGTTATATTCTTGTATATAGGGACAGTATTATAGTAGTTATATTCTTGTATATAGGAGCAGTATTATAGTAGTTATATTCTTGTATATAGGAGGCAGTATTATAGCAGTTATATTCTTGTATATAGGAGCAGTATTATAGTAGTTATATTCTTGTACATAGAAGCAGTGTTATACAATATAATTGTACATACATATAAGATGGCAAACACAAAGCTAGAAGTTTGCCTGTGAGCAGTTACCCCCTCAGATCATATATTATTCCCCAGGGAGCCACTATGCACAAAGCACAGATGAAAATAAAAAAAAAGATATAATCTGCAAGCCATCTTGATTTGTGATGTATGTGATTGTATCCTCCCGATGTTCCATTCATAAGTCCTTTAACAACCATAAAGAATATACAGTATTTCCCATCGGATTACACTATTAACTTTCTTAAAGGGGTATTCCAGGAAAAAACTTTTTTTTTTTTTTTATATATCAACTGGCTCCAGAAAGTTAAACAGATTTGTAAATTACTTCTATTAAAAAATCTTAATCCTTTCAATAATTATCAGGTGCTGAAGTTGAGTTGTGGTTTGCCTGTCTGGCAACAGTGCTCTCTGCTGACATCTCTGCTTGTCCCGGGAACTGCACAGAGTAGAATAGGTTTGCTATGGGGATCTGTTTCTAAACTGGGCGGTTTCCGAGACAGGTGTCATCAGAGAGCACTTAGACAGAAAAGAACAACTCAACTTCAGAAGCTCATAAGTACTGAAAGGATGAAGATTTTTTTATAGAAGTAATTTACAAATCTGCATAACTTTCTGGAGACAGTTGATATATATATATATATAAAAAAAAAATTCCTGGATAACCCCTTTAAGTAAATCTCTGAAATGCCCAGCAGTGACACAAGGTTCTTATTTTACTGAACTGATGACTGGCTCATGCAGCTTTATGTGCCTACCTTTGCTGAAAAGACGGCTGACCCACTGTATAGCACAAGCACTTATACCTTTTTTGACAACCCCTCCTCCTTCCCCCAGTTTCCTTGCAGATTGCAAGCTCTTGTGAGCAGGGTGCTCACCCCTCCTAACTTTCACCTTCTGTGATGCCTTGTCAACAATTAAAGGGTTACTCCGCTCCCCAGCGTCCGGAACATTGAGTTCCCAATGCTGTGTGAGGGCTTCCGTGTTCACGCCCACCCCCTCGTGAAGTCACGGCCTACCCCCTCAATGAAAGTCTATGGGAAGGGGGCGTGACGGCCATCATGCCCCCTCCCCTAGACTTACATTGAGGGGGCGGGATGTGATGTCACAACACGGGGCGTAACGTCATGAGGCAGTGGGCGTGAACACGGAAGCCCGCACACAGCATTCGGATCTCAATGTTCCCGACACTGGGTAGCTGAGTAACCCTTTAAAGGGGTACTCCGCCCCTAGATGGGGCCGCTGGAGACCCCTGCAATCTCCCTGCTGAACCGGGTTTCGTTTAGAGGGTCAGGTGCAGCACCGGAGGCTCATGACATCACGGCCACACCCCCTCAATGCAAGTCTATGGGAGGGGGTGTGACATCCAGTGATCTCGGCTGCTGCACCTGACGCTTGTTTAGAGCGTTGGGTGCAGCGCTGGAGGCTCTTGACTTCACGTCACGGCTACGCCCCCTCAATGCAAGTCTATGGGAGGGGGCGTGACGGCCGTCACGCCCCCTCCCATAGACTTGCATTGAGGGGACGTGGCCGTGACGTCAAGAGCGGGGCATCGCCAGTCATCTCGCATTGAGTAAAGTTCGCTCTGTGCACCGGATGTCTAGTATGCTGCAGCCGAGATCCCAGCGGCGGGACCCCCGCGATCAGACATCTTATCCCCTATCCTTTAGATAGAGATAAAAGGTCTAGGGGCGGAGTACCCTTTTAAGCCCTCTGAACTGTAAAGTTCTGTTTAATATTTCCAACTATATCAATAAAATGTATTTTCTTAGACAGTCCTGAAAGCTGGATGAATTGTCAGCTCTTATGGTTGTAGTAGTGACACCTCGTACAGAACTGATGATCCCTAAATCTGGATACTCTATAAAGCTTGTCATACAGTACCTGGCAGAGTTGTTGTTGAGAATATTCTTCTATTTCTGGAATAAAATATAAACATGTTTATTTTTACCTACGGATTCATTTGAATTTATATAATAAAAATAGAATAATAATAATAATAATAATAATAATGATAATAATTAATAAAGGGGTCCTCCGAGGAAGTACAAAAAAAGCATTCCAAAATCACCAAACTACCTGGATATGTTCCCTGTAAATTATCCTGCCTTATATGCATGGCTCCTGTGTACTCTATGGTCTTTTCTGGATGCTTGGTATTCTTTGTCATCCTGCAGCATGAATACAACATTTCACGGCAGCAATTGCAACTCTCCTCTCCCTGCTGTCCAACTTCCTCTCTGACAGCAGCCCCCACCCTCCTGCTCTGTGAGCAGAGAAACTCTGTGTCTGATTGGCTAAGACTGCACACACCTCCCAACTAAAGGAAGAATGACTCATCACAGGGTCTGTGTCTCTCTGGTGGGTGGTGGCTGCTTTCAGAGAGGGACTTGGACAGAGACACAGTGGATGTTTGGATGATGTATTTTTCTTACTCCCTGCATGTAAGTGACAATTGAAAGAGAGGAGTTTGCTCTATATAGCTAATGAATGAATGAATGATATTTAGACCATTAAAGGGGTACTCCACTGCTCAGCGTTTGGAACAAACTGCTCCGAACGCTGGAGCCGGCGCCGAGACCCTGTGACGTCATGGCCCCACCCCATCATGATGTCACACCCCGCCCCCTCAATGCAAGTCTATGGGAGGGGGCGTGACAGCCGTCACGCCCCCTCCCATAGACTTGCATAGAGGGGGCGGGGTGGGGCGTGATGTCATGAGGGGCGGGGCTATGTCATCACGAGCTCCCGGAGTCGGCTCCAGCGTTCGGAACAGTTTGTTCCAAACGCTGAGCAGCGGAGTACCCCTTTAAATAGGTTGGTGAGAGGGAAAGGTTGGGCTATGGGTTTAGTTCCCATGAGTACCCCTTTAAAGGGGTATTCCAGGAAAAAACTTTTTTTTTTTTTTTTATATATATATATATATATATATATATCAACTGGCTCCAGAAAATTAAACAGATTTGTAAATTACTTCTATAAAAAAAAAATCTTAATCCTTTCAATAATTATCAGCTGCTGAAGTTGAGTTGTTGTTTTCTGTCTGGTAACAGTGCTCTCTGCTGACATCTCTGCTAGTCTCGGGAACTGCATGGGAGTAGAAGAGGTTTGCTATGGGGATTTGCTTCTAAATTGGGCGGTTCCCGAGACACGTGTCATCAGAGAGCACTTAGACAGATAAGAACAACTCAACTTCAGCAGCTCATAAGTACTGAAAGGATTAAGATTTTTTTATAGAAGTAATTTACAAATCTGTATAACTTTCTGGAGCCAGTTGATATATATATAAAAAAAAGTTTTTCTCTTGGATAACCCCTTTAATTATTACACTGTATTTAATTTTGGGTTAATTTTTTTTTTTATATTTTACCTTTCGGAAGAAAATAAAAAAAATGATTTACATACTCACCGGGTGGCGCAGATGACTCCCCATAGCCCTTCATGTCAAGGGCAATCACTCTGTAGCCAGCAGCAGCCAAGGCCGGCAACTAAAGGCATAACAGAAACAAATTAGACATTTTATGCCTCGAAAAATCTTTTATAACACAATTTATTGTCCATTGTGTTGCTGCTGCTGTGATGCCAGGTAATGTGGCCCTGTGTGACACGTCAACAAGAAGCTTCTGGAAAGGAACAATTGTGATGACCAGGACATAGTTGTGAGTCAATAAGAAGCCATTCTTAGTCGAAGGAAAGTCTTTTATTGTAATTGTAAAGTTACAGAAGCACCCTGAAAATGTATTTTTGCTTACCGTATATACTCGAGTATAAGCCGACCCAAATATAAGCCGAGGCCCCTAATTTCACCCCAAAAACCCAGGAAAAGTTATTGACTCGACTATAAGCCTAAGGTGGGAAATACATCATCCCTCCCTGTCATCATCCAGACCCCCGTCATCATCCCCCCCTTCATCATCACAGCCTGTCAATCCCTTCAATCAGTGGTCTTCAACACTACAACTCCCAGCATGCCCGGACACCGGCTGTCCGGGCATGCTGGGAGTTGTAGATTTGAAACATCTGGAGGTCCGCAGATTGAAGACCACTGCGGCCTTCATCATCATCCACACCCCCCCCCCCCCCCCTTTAGTTTTCTACTCACCTCACCTCAGTGGGAAGGAATGGTGAGCTGGTCCGGGACCGTCTGGTGGGGAGGGTTAGTCGTTCAGGGATGTCCATCTTTGCCTTGATGACGACGCACAGGGACGTTCATGTGCAGGGATGTCCCTGCGCATCGTCGTCAAGGCAACGTCACTAGTCCGGGGCCGGCCCGGAGTGGAGAAGAGGGACTCCCGGTGAAGATGGACAGTCCGGAACGACTAACCCTCCCCACCGGACGGTCCCTGCATCATAGATGGCTCGGACCAGCTCACCCTTCCTTCCCACCGAGGGGAGGTGAGTAGAAAACTAAAGGGGGGGGGGGGGGGGGTCTGGATGATGACTAAGGCCGCAGTGATCTTCAACCTGCGGACCTCCAGAGGTTTCAAAACTACAACTCCCAGCATGTCCGGTCATGCTGGGAATTGTAGTTTTGCAACATCTGGAGGTCCGCAGGTTGAAGACCACTGAGAAGGGATTGACAGGCGAAGAGTTCACTCGAGTATAAGCCGAGGGGGGCGTTTTCAGCATGAAAAATCGTGCTGAAAAACTCTAGTATATACGGTATTTGTTGAACCATAGGCTATTATCAGAGAATAATGTAGAGGTTTTTGTGTATACCTTGCGCTTACCTGTTTTAGCTGATGTGACAGGAACGAGTTCTCAGCCATACTGGATGCAATGCCATGACTCAAATTATTTCCTAATCCTAGGTAATAGGTACAGGAAATAAATGGATGGACTCACCTGGAATACTTGATAGCAGAAATCGTTATTCACATACGGAGATAATGTACAGCGGGTAGACGCAGAGGAGCGACCTCGCAGCGACAGGCTGTTTCCTGCGCCTAGAGCGCAGGAAACAGCCTGTTGCTGCGAGGTTGCTCCCCTGCGTCTACCCGCTGTACATTATCTCCGAATGTGAATAAAGATTTCTGCTATCAAGTATTCCGGGTGAGTGCATCCATTTATTTCCTGTACCTTTTGCCTATGCTTGCAACGTCTGGATTGCACCGCCGGGACAGCTCACAGGTCGTTTGGCAGCTACCGTTTATCCCAGTGGGAGTCGGCTTTTTGGGCAGCAGTGCCGGACTCATCTGCCCTTATGTATAGCCATTTTCTAATCCTGCCTACATTTCCCAAGAATCCTCCGGCTTTGCAGAGAGAGGGGGTAAAGTCTAATTAGGCTGCTCATGCTGGAATTCACCCAAGATAAGACTCAAAAGTGTGTTGAAGTCAATTCACATCATGTGCAGTTTTAGGCTGCCTTCACACGGCCGAAAATGTGCGGAAAACACGGGCAAACATACCGCACATTTGAATGATCTGTAATCCGTAAAAATAATACAGTCTATTCTTTTTGCGGACATCAGAATCGGGATTTTTCCATTTGCACAATGCAGCAGAATACTATTGAAATTAATGGGACTCTGCTGCAGCGGAATATCTGTGCGGAATATGGTGTTGCTTACCTGGTACCTCCATGAATACCAGCTCTCTGGAAAGCCATGACACAGGCAGATGACCGGCCCGTTTCCCATATCTACGTAATGCAGCTTTACTCCGGGCTGGAAAAAGAGCAGAATTAGGGTATTACAGTCACATATGACATTCGGATAGTCATTGATCTAGAATCATTTCTGACAAGGCTTCTCATGGATTCTAAATGATAAAAAGAAATAATGAACATATTTTGGGACAGTCATCCCAACAATGCTTTTGTGGCCTCATCTTAACCTTACCATTTCAGATTCAAAGTAGCTACAAAATTCTGTCATCTCAGTGATACATTGTATCCAAAACAAACTCATCTGATAGCTAAGTGTTTCCCAACCAGGGTGCCTCCAGCTGTTGCAAAACTACAACTTCCAGCATTGCCAGACAGCCTTTGGCTGGAGAGAAGGGTGTTTTGAATCCTTCTATTGTAGATAGATAGATAGATACATATGAGATAGAAAGATATGAGATAGATATGATAGATAGATAGATAGATCTGAGATAGATAGATAGATAGATACATATGAGATTGATAGATACATATGAGATAGATAGATACATATGAGATAGATAGATATGAGATAGATATATAGATAGATATTAGATAGATATTAGATAGATATGAGATAGATATGAGATAGATAGATAGATATGAGAGATAGATAGATAGATAGCAACAGGAGAATACAGCAGCACACTGCTAGCACAAAGATATAGATAAAACATGAGTATATAGATACAACATGAGAAGCTATTCAGCTATGGTGCAGTAATCTCACTATTTCATTACTGCACCATAGCTGAATAGCTTCTCATGTTGTATCTATATACTCATGTTTTATCTATATCTTTGTGCTAGCAGTGTGCTGCTGTATTCTCCTGTTGCTGTATATTTAGCCCAGCAGCCTGCACCTGTAGGCCAGGTCTTTACAATAGTTTGGAATCAATAGTGCTGGCCAACTTATTATTTGTTTGATAGATAGATAGATAGATAGATGAGATAGATATGAGATAGATAGATAGATAGATATGAGATAGATAGATATGAGATAGATATGAGATAGATAGATAGATAGATATGAGATAGATATGAGATAGATAGATAGATAGATATATAGATAGATAGATGAGATAGATATGAGATAGATAGATATGAGATAGATAGATAGATATGAGATAGATATGAGATAGATAGATAGATAGATAGATATGATATATATAGATAGATAGATGAGATAGATATGAGATAGATAGATAGATAGATAGATAGATATGAGATAGATAGATAGATAGATAGATAGATATGATATATAGATATGAGATAGATAGATCTGATAAACTTTCTTATATTTGGCTCTGGAACATTCCGTCGCTGATACATAGAAGATAAAATACCAATATGTACCATGTTCCATAAAGTGAGATAAATGTGATGTATGGGTTATGGCGGCTCATAGCATTAGTGAGGCTTCACTGCGCCCCTGACCTCCCCCGCGACAACTCTCCAGTCCTTTCATGTGCTGCTGATCAATGTGCTGCCCACTGAGCAGAGGATAATGGGTTCTTCTTCATCTTCTCCTACAGTAATACATTATACATTACTCACAGGGTCAGAGGTCACACACCACCGATACCCACAAGGGTCAGCGGGGTCCTCACTTTATATAAAGTCTAAGAATTATTTCTTCAATAGGACGCACATTAAATGACGCATGGCCGTGATATTCCTTTCCACAGAGACACAGTTAGCCAAGTATTGTGGTAAAATTGTGGCATTAACAAAAACCCACTTGTGACCGTAATCTAGCGCGGTTATTTATAAGGAAAAACAGAGCATCATAAATTCTGTATAATTAGATAATTGCAGGACACTTCTCCACTGGTCTTCTGTCTATTTATTTTTTTTTTTTTGGGGGGGGGGGGGGGGGAGCGGCAGCGAGACAATTATTCTAGATCAGCTAATCATGACTACTTAGCTCTGGAATAATTAACAGTGGAGTGTGTGATTGGTTAGTCCCAGTGTGGTGCGGATTATAGTGCATGCTCTCTGTGTTTGTTTCCAGCATTCCTTGTGTGCTTTCTATTACCTTGTTCTTGTCTAGTCTGTTCTATTAGTTCCTAGCTTGTTCTTGTTAAAGGGATATTTTAGGGGAAAAAAAAGTTTTTTATATCAACTGGCTCCAGAAAGTTTAACAGATTTGTAAATTACTTCTATAAAAAAAAATCCTTCCAGTAGTTATCAGCTGCTGAAGTTGAGTTGTTCTTTTTTTTGTCTAACAACAGTGCTCTCTGCTGACACCTCTGTCTGTCTCAGGAACTGTCTAAAGCATTAGAGGTTTGCTATGGGGATTTGCTCCTACTCTGGACAGTTCCTGAGACAAGCAGAGGTGTCAGCAGAGAGAACTGTTGTCAGACAAAAAAAAGAACAACTCAACTTCAGCAGCTGATAACTACTGGAATGATTAAGATTTTTTTAATAGAAGTAATTTACAAATCTGTTAAACTTTCTGGAGCCAGTTGATATAAAAAACATTTTTTTCCCCTAAAATATCCCTTTAACAAGAACGAGCTAGGAACTAATAGAACAAACTAGGAACAGACTAGACAAGAACAAGGTAATAGAAAGCACACAAGGAATGCTGGAAACAAACACACAGAGCATGCACTATAATCCGCACCACACTGGAGCCAGTTGATATAAAAACATTTTTTTTCCTGGATAATCCCTTTAAATGGGTACTTCATCGAAAAACATCTTATTGCCTATCCAAAGGATAGGGGAAAAGATGTCTGAACGTGGGGGTCCCCAGCAAACCCCGGGCTGGCAGCGGCGGCGGCCAGAACACGGAAGCTTGGAGCTTCTGTGTTAGTGACATCCCGCCACACCCCCTCCATTCATGTCTATGGGAGGGGGCGTGACGGCTAGTACGCAGCCATCATGCCTCCTCCCATAAACATGAATGGAGGGGGCATGCGGCTGTAGCCGGAGTTTGTGAGCGGCGGGACCCCTGCGATCATCTATCCTTTGGATCGGGGATAAGATGCTTTTCAGCAGAGTACCCCTTTTAAAGGGTAGTCCATGGAAATAAAACGTATCCACTATCCACAGGATTGGGGGATTGGGGATAAGTTTTTGACTGTGGGGGATGTCCAACCATTACGCTCCAGCACAGACCAGAAGTCTTTGATCACGGCAGAAATCCACAAGGTAAAGAAGAACACCGTCCATTGATGCTTTACTAGAACATGCTAAAAAACAGGCAATGCTGTAATCTGTACACAGGAAAAAATCTATCCTTTTAAAGCTGTTTGAGGGTGAGTTCCCACCTGGCGTATACACAGCGTATTTCACGCTGCGCAAAATTTAGGGCAGCAGCGGGAGATACGCTGCATATTCCACGCTCACTATACACACAGGGTTTTCCGGAAGCAGCCCTATGTGTGCAGTGAGTTTTGGAGGCAGAGCCGCACGTCACCGTCACGCCGGCACACTGACTGTGACGCGCGGCTCCACCTCCAAAACTCACTGCACACATACGGATGCTGCCGGAAAACCCTGTGTGTATAGTGAGCGAGGCATATGAGCGTATTTCCCTCTGCTGCCCTAAATTTTGCGCAGCGTGAAATATGCTGCCTATACGCCAGGTGGGAACGCACCCTAAAGGGATACTCCGCCCCTAGACATCTTATCCCCTATCCAAAGGGGGGGGGGGGACACCAGCGATCTCCCTGCTGCACCCGACGCTCGTTTAGACTTCACAGTCATGCCCCGCTCGTGAAGTCACACCACCCCCTTCAATGCTAGTCTATGGGAGGGGGTGTGACGGCCGTCACGCCCCCTCCCATAGACTTGCATTGAGGGGGCATGGCCATGACTTCAGAAGCGGGAAGTGACTGTGACGTAATGAGCCCCCGCCCCGCCAGTCATCCGGCAGGGAGCGAAGTTTGCTCTGTGCACCGGATGTCTGGGGTGCCTCAGCCAATATCGCGGGGGGGTCCCCTGTGACGGGACCCCCGCGATCAGACATCTTATCCCCTATCATTTGAATAGGGGATAAGATGTCTAGGGGGTGGAGTATCCCTTTAAGACACATAACTAGAAACCTTATCCCTGTGATTACAGACTCAAAACCTCATCACCATACACAAGGCCCTTCCAGGATTGCGGCTGGTGACAGGCACCTGATGAGAGCAGCTACACTTGGTACAAGACGTTCTACTAAGAACTGTCTCCGTATCTACTCACCACCGAAACAATCCCGACCTAATAACTACACAATGCAATGTGTCATTGTTGAGAGAAGTACATCGGAAGTTACGGAGTTTTACATTTTAGCAATAAAGCATCTTGGATTCAAAACAGGCCTAAAACTAGATAAATTATGGAAGTAAATTATGGGCATGCAGTAAGGCAGAGCCAGGAGTATGCCCTGCTGTGCTATGAGCGCAGTGCTGGCTCCTGCCTGTCTGATTGACAGGCAGGGAGCAGTGCTGAGCTTGTCTGTGTCCTGGCTGAAGTCTGAGATTTTGGACTCCAGCATGAGTCTGAAATCTATAAAAAGGGCTTGCGGCCAGGACTGGTAGGGAGACCCCTAGTGGTAATATTTTCAAAGTGGAAAATTAAATAGAAAGAAGCATATTTTTTAATAACATGCAATTGGAAAGTTATTCTGCATACATTAATCTATAATAAATCAAAAGTATTTTTTTTTTATGCAAGGTACCCTTTAAACTTTTATCATCTTAATTTTACACAGAACTCCAATGGTACATGAGACCCTTAGTGTAAGCCTATCGGGCCATCCAATTCTCAAAGATACAGAGCGGGGAGTGGAGTGCACTGCTGCACAGGGCTGCAAGCACTATTTTAGCTACTGTATTTTTCGCCGTATAAGACGCACTTTTTCTTCCCCAAAACTGGGGGGGGGGGGGAGTTGGTGCGTCTTATACGGCACATACACATTAAAACCCTGTCCTATCGCGGCGGTCCCTGCGGCCATCAACGGGCGGGATCCGCGGCTAATACAGGACATCACTGATCGCGGTGATGCCCTGTTTTAACCCTTCAGAGGCGGCGATCAAAGCTGACCGCCGCGTCTCAAGCGAAAGTGACACTAACCCGGCTGCTCAGTGGGGCTGTTCGGGACCGCCGCGGTGAAATCGCTGCGTCCAGAACAGCTTACAGGACACCGGGAGGGACCTTACCTGCATCCTCGGTGTCTGCTCCGTGCCGGGATCCCCTCATGGCCGGCGCCCTCCTTCGTCGTCATCACGTCGTCGTGCACGCCGTCCCGTCATCCAATAGGAGCAGCATGCGTAGCGACGTGATTGCGGCGATGTAGAGTGAGGATACCGGGCAGCAGAGACGTTCCGGAGCAACGGGGACACCCCGGGGACTTGGCGATATCGATAGAGGGCGACATTCAGGGCAGCGGTGACGGGTCCGGAGTGGCGGGGACACGTGAGTATTACCTCCTATACCAGTGGTCTTCAACCTGCGGACCTCCAGATCTTGCAAAACTACAACTACCAGCATGCCCGGACAGCCGTTTGCTGTCCGGGCATGCTGGTAGTTGTAGTTTTGCAACATCTGGAGGTCCGCAGGTTGAAGATCCCTGTCCTATACTTTACATTGTATTTGGTTCAGAATCTTTTTTTTCTAGATTTTCATCCTTTAAAATTGGGTGCGTCTTATATGTCGGAGCGTCTCATATGGCGAAAAACACGGTACTTAGTGTCTATCTCTACAGGATTTATTTATAGATATAGTTGTAATATGAATTATCTAGGGACAGACTCCCTTTAGACAGCAGACAATGGCTTCTACGTATCCTCATCAAGGACTGAATCATCAGCGTAACATTTTCATTAAGTTATGGAAAGAGCCGTGGCGTAAATGTACACGTGTGGTCTGTGATGAGAAATGCAGCCTGTCACCTCTCAATGAGATGAACGCGGGAGCTGCCGCTGGGAATCCGCTCCGCTCCTCTGATAACGCTAACAATAGCTTATCATCACCGTGTTAATAGAATATCCATGAAACAGACCGCGCTTCATTATAACGTGTTCTGCCAGATATAACACAGAGCACCAGGCGGAATCTTCTATCCCCGAGAATAATGGGGAGATGGGCAGAACCACGTATGAGCGGGTGAAGGACATGATCCGATGGAGACAACAGAGAAACTGTGCGTAGGTCATGTGCTTGTGCTGCAGATGACATATATGTATACCAATGAGCCATTATATTAAAGGGGTTATCCAGGAAAAAAAACTTTTATTTATATATATATATATATATATATATATATATAGATATCAATTGGCTCCAGAAAGTTAAACAGATGTGTAATTTACTTCTAATAAAAAATCTTAATCCTTTCAGTACTTATGAGCTGCTGAAGTTGAGTTGTTCTTTTCTGTCTAACTGCTCTCCGATGACACCTGTCTCGGGAACTGTCCAGAGTAGAAGCAAATCCCCATAGCAAACCTCTTCTACTCTATTCAGTTCCCGAGACAAGCAGAGATGTCAGCAGAGAGCACCGTTGCCGGACAGAAGAGAACAACTCAACTTCAGCAGCTGATAATTATTGGAAGGATTAAGATTTTTTAGTAGAAGTAATTTACAAATCTGGCAAAGAGACAATGCAGCTCAATCTACCATCTACTCCGAGGTTAACTGGTAGGTCTGAAAAACCCCAAAAGACCCAGTAATCAACAGGAGGCAATATATAATCAGAAATAATTATATAACCAGTCCTCAAAAAGTAGTGAAAAAGGGAAAGAAAAGGAAAAAATAAAAACAAAGAGAAAAGCACAAAGGATAATAGTGATAGTGGTTTAGAATTGAAAATGTACAGCAATATAATAAGATATTATATTCAATACTGTTGCTATTCACACAATCTTATAAGATTTTTTCGGCTATAAAGGACTATTTTTAATTTTCAAATTTTTATATTTTGAGATAGTTGGCACTTCTTAAATTATTATATTTGAATATTTAGATTGCATGCCTGAGCAAGGGCCCTGCCCAGGCATTAATCATTATTTTTAATAAATGCATATGATTGTTTAAAATGATCATCTTTTGCAGGCATTCTTATTATTCACATATTTTTTGTTATTTTTTGATGTTTAATAACTATTAATACTTTCATTTTTCTGATCATTACTTTGCACTTATCCACTCTTTTTTGATATTGTGAACCTTCATACTCACCTTTATTTTTCATTTTTTACTCACATATTACTGTACATTTTCAATTCTAAACCACTATCACTATTATCCTTTGTGCTTTTCTCTTTGTATTTATTTTTTCCTTTTCTTTCCCTTTTTCACAACTTTTTGAGGACTGGTTATATAATTATTTCTGATTATATATTTCCTCCTGTTAATTTACAAATCTGGTTAACTTTCTGGAGCCAGTTGAGATAGATATATATATATATATATATATATATATATATATATATATATATATATATATACATATATATATACACACACAAGAAAAAAGAAAGATAGCCAGCACAACAGCCTAATACACGGGTGCACACTGCCATGGCTGTTGTGCTGGCTATCTTTCTTTTTTCTTGTGTGTACAATTCAGGGGGTAATGGCACCCTCTTTAGCTGTGCACCCCTCCCCCTTTTTCACAGGTGGAGTTTTAAATGGATCCAGCATGTCACCCAGTCAGAGGCTATATGGCCAGCAGAGGTGAGTGGATAGTTGAGCGTTAGCCCCAGAATTTGTGTTAGGGTCCCATCCTAAATGAGGCCACCTCCCCGTGGTGAATGGGGGGACACATTTTGATCAGAAAGTGCGCTAAGAGCCTCAATTTTTTGACCAATGTGTGCTGCTGCAATCCTCTTTTTTTGTATACTATATATAAATATATATATATATGAAAAAAGTTTTTTTCCTGGAATATCCCTTTAAAAACCCTACTGTGCCGCTAAACCAGCTCTGACCCAATGAGGCCTGGACCTAGGGTTGCCACCTTTCTTGAAAATGAAATGCAAATTTACATAATTAAATATATATGCGTGACATCACAGGATGCACATATGCAGAGGAAATTTTGTCCTATTCTGACCCCTATAACTTTTTTATTTCTCCTCATACGGGGGATGTATGAGGCTAATTTTTTGCGAACAGGTCTGTAGTTTTTAAAAGGTTCCATTTTTGTTTTGATGTGACTGTTTGATCGCTTTTTAAAAATTAAATTTGGGAGTTGCAGTTAGTTACTAACTACAACTCCCAGCATGCCCTGATAAAGCCTGTGGCTCAGCAGCTGCCCCAAACGAAAACTACAACTCCCAGCATGTTGGACTATATAGTAGTATATAGTATAGGTCAGTGTTTCCAAACGAGGGGTGCCTCCAGCTGCTGCAAAACTACAACTCCCAGCATGTTGGACTATATAGTAGTATATAGTATAAATCAGCGTTTCCAAACCAGGGGTGCCTCCAGCTGCTGCAAAACTAAAACTCCCTGCATGCTGGACTATATAGTAGTATATAGTATAGGTCATTGTTTTCCAACCAGGGGTGCCTCCAGCTGTTGCAAAACTACAACTCCCAGCATGTTGGACTATATAGTAGTATATAGTATAGGTCAGTGTTTCCCAACCAGGGGCGCCTCCAGCTGTTGCAAAATGACCACTCCCAGCATGCCCGGACAGCGCATGCTGGCAGTTGTAGTTTTGCAACAGCTGGAGGCGCTCTGGTTGGGAAACCCTGGTATAGCATATGATACAACATTCCAGGAGTTGGAGGATTGGTTGGATAAATACCAGTCATTGCATTGTCGGTATTTTTAATATAAAAAATGCCGGCAGGGTGGCCAAAATACTGGCTGCGCCGGTAAAATACCAGTCAGGTGACAACCCTACCCGTACCCCATAGACTTGTGGTATCAGATCCTGTAAGGTGTGAGGTGCGGCCTCCATGGGGTTCTCAAGACTTCTTTCTCCAGCACATCCCACAGATGATCCATTGGATTGAGATTTGGGGAATCTGGAGGCCGAGTCACCATCTTGATCTCTTTGTCTGGTTCCTCATTCCTGGACAATGTCTGCAGTGTGGCCGGGGGGCATTATCCTGCTGATAGAGGCCGCTGCCATTAGGGGGTCCAGCTGCCATGAAGGGGAAGACTTGGTCTGTACAACGTTTAGTTAGGTGGAATGTTTCACAGTAACCTCCACATGATACCAGGACACTCCAGCAGAACATCGCCCATCACACTGCCACCGCCATCTTGTCTTCTTCCCATGGTGCATCTTGGTGCCATCTATTCCCCAGGTAGGTGACATGCCCACGCACCCAGCCGTCCACATGATGGAGAACGTGACCCATCAGACCAGGCACCTTCTACTATTGCTCCACGCTGCAGTTCTTATGCTCACGTGCCCATAGTAGACACGTCAGCACTCAGCAGCTACATATACACATATACACTCAGCAGCCCCCGTATACAGCAGCTGTGATATCCTGTGGGATGTAGGGTTCCTCTCCCCAGACCCCACACATATGAGCCACCCAGTATGGCAGGGTTTCCCAACCAGGGTGTCTCCAGCTGTTGCAAGACTACAACTCCCAGCATGCCCGGACAGCCGTTGGCTGTCCGGGCATGCTGGGAGTTGTTGTTTTGCAACAGCTGGAGGTGCCCTGGTTGGGAAACACTGCTGTATGGGGATACATTAGGACAGCGCATATATTTATGAATATCCTTTTTTAGTATATTGCACTGAAGCACTTTATCACTGGCACTTGTACTAAAGGGGTACTCCGATGAAAACCTTTTTTCTTTTAAATCAACTGGTGGTATAAAGTTAAACATATTTGTAAATTACTTCTATTAAAAAATCTTAATCCTTACTGTACTTATTAGCTGCTTAATACTACAGAGGAAATTCTTTTCTTTTTGGAATGCTCTCTGATGACATCACGAGCACAGTTCTCTCTGCTGACATTATTATAATAATAATAACTCCTTATTTATTGTTGTCCTTAGTGGGATTTGAACCCAAGTCCCCAGCTCTGCAAGGCAGCAGTGCTAACCACTGAGCCACCATGCTGCCCTTAGCATACATCTGCTATGCACGGTTGCTAAAATGGACAGAGATGTCAGCAGAGAGCACTGTGCTCGTGATGTCATCAGTGTTCCAAAAAGAAAGGAATTTCCTCTGTAGCATTCAGCAGCTAATAAGTACTGGAAGGATTAAGATTTTTTAATAGAAGTAATTTACAAATATGTTTAACTTTCTGCCACCAGTTGATTTAAAAGAAAAAAGGTTTTCACCAGAGTACCCCTTTAATGTATTTCTACAGGATTTTTCTTTAGACATTATTAGGGGCTTCTGTTACACTGTAGGATTTTCTTTGTATTATAGTCTGGATCCAATGAATGATATGCATTTATCTATTTATTTACATTTATGTATTGATACACTTTAATGGGAATATGGGGGGAACTAACAATACTATAGGGGGCCAAACAATACTGGAGGGAAGGGAGCGCTAATAATAATAATAATACAGGGGGGCACTAATAATAATAATAATACAGGGGGGCACTAATAATTATAATACAGGGGGGCACTAATAATAATAATAATACAGGGGGGAACTAATAACAATAATAATACAGGGGGGCACTAACAATATTAATAATAAAAGGGGCCACTAATAATAATAATAATACAGGGGGGAACTAATAATAATAATACGGGGCACTAATAATAATAATACAGGGGGGCACTAATAATAATAATACAAGGGGGGAACTAATAATAATAATACAGGGGGGAACTAATAATATTAATAATAAAAGGGGCCACTAATAATAATAATAATAATAATACAGGGGGGAACTAATAATAATAATACGGGGCACTAATAATAATAATACAGGGGGGCACTAATAATAATACAAGGGGGGGAACTAATAATAATAATACAGGGGGGAACTAATAATAATAATAATACAGGGGCCACTAATATTAATAATACAGGGGGGCACTAATAATAATAATACAGGGGGGCACTAATAATAATAATACAGGGGGGCACTAATAATAATAATAATACAGGGGGCACTAATAATAATAATAATACAGGGGGGGCATTCATAATAATAATAATAATACAAGGGGCCACTAATAATAATAATAATAATAATACAGGGGGGCACTAATAATAATAACAATACAGGGGGGGCATTCATAATAATAATAATAATACAAGGGGCCACTAATAATAATAATAATAATAATACAGGGGGCACTAATAATAATAATGATACAGGGGGCACTAATAATAATAATACAGAGGGGCCTAACAATACTATAGGGGGCTAAACAATACTGGAGGGAAGGGAGCGCTAATAATAATAATACAGGGGGGCACTAATAATTATAATACAGGGGGCCACTAATAATAATAATACAGGGGGGCACTAATAATAATAATACAGGGGGGCACTAATAATAATAATACAGGGGGGCACTAATAATAATAATAATACAGGGGGCACTAATAATAATAATAATACAGGGGGGCACTAATAATAATAATAATAATACTACAGGGGGCACTAATAATAATAATACAGGGGGGGCACTAATAATAATAATACAGGGTGCACTAATAATAATACAGGGGGCACTAATAATAATAATACAGGGGGGCACTAATAATAATACAGGGGGCACTAATAATAATAATACAGGGGGGCACTAATAATTATAATACAGGGGGGCACTAATAATAATAATACAGGGGGCACTAATAATAATAATAATACAGGGGGGCACTAATAATAATACAGGGGGGCACTACTAATAATAATGATACAGGGGGGCACTACTAACAATAATGATACAGGGGGGCACTAATAATAATAATACAGGGGGGCACTAATAATAATAATACAGGGGGGGCACTAATAATAATAATACAGGGGGCACTAATAATAATAATACAGGGGGGCACTAATAATAATAATAATAATACAGGAGGGCACTAATAATAATAATACAGGGGGCACTAATAATAATACAGGGGGCACTAATAATAATAATAATACAGGGGGGCACTAATAATAATACAGGGGGGCACTAATAATAATAATACAGGGGGGCACTAATAATAATAATACAGGGGGGCACTAATAATAATAATAATAATACAGGGGGGCACTAATAATAATAATAATACAGGGGGGCACTAATAATAATAATAATACAGGGGGGCACTAATAATAATAATAATACAGGGGGGCACTAATAATAATAATAATACAGGGGGGCACTAATAATAATAATAATAATACAGGGGGGCACTAATAATAATAATACAGGGGGGCACTAATAATAATAATACAGGGGGGCATTAATAATAATAATAATACAGGGGGGCACTAATAATAATAATAATACAGGGGGCACTAATAATAATAATAATACAGGGGGCACTAATAATAATAATAATACAGGGGGGCACTAATAATAATAATACAGGGGGGCACTAATAATAATAATACAGGGGGGCACTAATAATAATAATAATACAGGGGGGCACTAATAATAATAATAATAATAATAATACAGGGGGCACTAATAATAATAATAATACAGGGGGCACTAATAATAATAATACAGGGGGGGCACTAATAATAATAATACAGGGGGGCCTAATAATAATAATACAGAGGACCTAAAAATACTATGGAGGGGGGCAAACAATACTACAGGGTGGGGGGCACTAGTAATAATAATAATAACAATAATACAGGGGATAATGATGAGGGACCTAATACTTCAGGGGACCTAACAATACCATAGGAGGACCGAACAATACTATAGGGGAACCTAACAATACTATAGGGGAACCTAACAATACTATAGGGGAACCTAACAATACTATAGGGGGACCTAACAATACTATAGGGGGAACCTAACAATACTATAGGGGAACCTAACAATACTATAGGGGGACCTAACAATACTATAGGGGAACCTAACAATACTATAGGGGAACCTAACAATACTATAGGGGAACCTAACAATACTATAGGGGGACCTAACAATACTATAGGGGGACCTAACAATACTATAGGAGGACCTAACAATACTATAGGGGAACCTAACAATACTACAGGGGAACCTAACAATACCATAGGGGAACCCAACAATACTATAGGGGAACCTAACAATACTATAGGAGGACCTAACAATACTATAGGGGAACCTAACAATACTATAGGGGAACCCAACAATACTATAGGGGAACCTAACAATACTATAGGAGGACCGAACAATACTATAGGGGAACCTAACAATACTATAGGGGAACCTAACAATACTATAGGGGAACCTAACAATACTATAGGGGGACCTAACAATACTATAGGGGGAACCTAACAATGCTATAGGGGAACCCAACAATACTATAGGGGAACCTAACAATACTATAGGAGGACCTAACAATACTATAGGGGAACCTAACAATACTATAGGGGAACCTAACAATACTACAGGGGAACCTAACAATACTATAGGGGGACCTAACAATACTATAGGGGAACCTAACAATACTATAGGGGGACCTAACAATACTATAGGGGGAACCTAACAATGCTATAGGGGAACCCAACAATACTATAGGGGAACCTAACAATACTATAGGAGGACCTAACAATACTATAGGGGAACCTAACAATACTATAGGAGGACCTAACAATACTATAGGGGGACCTAACAATACTATAGGAGGACCTAACAATACTATAGGGGAACCCAACAATACTACAGGGGAACCTAACAATACTATAGGGGGACCTAACAATACTATAGGAGGACCTAACAATACTATAGGGGGACCTAACAATACTATAGGGGAACCTAACAATACTACAGGGGAACCTAACAATACCATAGGGGAACCCAACAATACTATAGGGGAACCTAACAATACTATAGGAGGACCTAACAATACTATAGGGGAACCTAACAATACTATAGGGGAACCCAACAATACTATAGGGGAACCTAACAATACTATAGGAGGACCGAACAATACTATAGGGGAACCTAACAATACTATAGGGGAACCTAACAATACTATAGGGGAACCTAACAATACTATAGGGGGACCTAACAATACTATAGGGGGAACCTAACAATGCTATAGGGGAACCCAACAATACTATAGGGGAACCTAACAATACTATAGGAGGACCTAACAATACTATAGGGGAACCTAACAATACTATAGGGGAACCTAACAATACTACAGGGGAACCTAACAATACTATAGGGGGACCTAACAATACTATAGGGGAACCTAACAATACTATAGGGGGACCTAACAATACTATAGGGGGAACCTAACAATGCTATAGGGGAACCCAACAATACTATAGGGGAACCTAACAATACTATA
Source organism: Hyla sarda (assembly GCF_029499605.1). Lineage (NCBI taxonomy): Eukaryota > Metazoa > Chordata > Amphibia > Anura > Hylidae > Hyla > Hyla sarda. The sequence goes on from NC_079191.1 coordinate 13,194,486, forward strand.
GGAGGACCTAACAATACTATAGGGGAACCTAACAATACTATAGGAGGACCTAACAATACTATAGGGGGACCTAACAATACTATAGGAGGACCTAACAATACTATAGGGGAACCCAACAATACTACAGGGGAACCTAACAATACTATAGGGGGACCTAACAATACTATAGGAGGACCTAACAATACTATAGGGGGACCTAACAATACTATAGGGGAACCTAACAATACTATAGGGGGACCTAACAATACTATAGGGGGACCTAACAATACTATAGGGGGACCTAACAATGCTATAGGGGGACCTAACAATGCTATAGGGGGACCTAACAATACTATAGGGGAACCTAACAATACTATAGGGGAACCTAACAATACTATAGGGGGACCTAATACTATAGGGGGACCTAACAATACTATAGGGGGACCTAACAATACTATTGGGGACCTAACAATACTATAGGGGAACCTAACAATACTATGGGGGAACCTAACAATACTATAGGGGGACCTAACAATGCTATAGGGGGACCTAACAATGCTATAGGGGGACCTAACAATACTATAGGGGGACCTAACAATACTATAGGGGAACCTAACAATACTATAGGGGGACCTAACAATGCTATAGGGGGACCTAACAATGCTATAGGGGGACCTAACAATGCTATAGGGGGACCTAATAATACTATAGGGGAACCTAACAATACTATAGGGGGACCTAATACTATAGGGGGACCTAACAATACTATAGGGGGACCTAACAATACTATAGGGGAACCTAACAATACTATAGGGGAACCTAACAATACTATAGGGGGACCTAACAATACTATAGGAGGACCTAACAATACTATAGGGGGACCTAAAAATACTATAGGGGGACCTAACAATACTATAGGGGAACCCAACAATACTACAGGGGAACCCAACAATACTACAGGGGAACCCAACAATACTACAGGGGAACCTAACAATACTACAGGGGAACCTAACAATACTATAGGGGACTTAACAATACTATAGGGGGACCTAACAATGCTATAGGGGGACCTAACAATACTATAGGGGAACCTAACAATACTATAGGGGAACCTAACAATACTATAGGGGAACCTAACAATGCTATAGGGGGACCTAACAATACTATAGGGGGACCTAAAAATACTATAGGGGGACCTAACAATACTATAGGGGAACCCAACAATACTACAGGGGAACCCAACAATACTACAGGGGAACCCAACAATACTACAGGGGAACCTAACAATACTACAGGGGAACCTAACAATACTATAGGGGGACTTAACAATACTATAGGGGGACCTAACAATGCTATAGGGGGACCTAACAATACTATAGGGGAACCTAACAATACTATAGGGGGACTTAACAATACTATAGGGGGACCTAACAATGCTATAGGGGGACCTAACAATGCTATAGGGGGACCTAACAATACTATAGGGGAACCTAACAATACTATAGGGGAACCTAACAATACTATAGGGGGACCTAACAATACTATAGGGGAACCTAACAATACTATAGGGGGACCTAAAAATACTATAGGGGGACCTAACAATACTATAGGGGAACCCAACAATACTACAGGGGAACCCAACAATACTACAGGGGAACCCAACAATACTACAGGGGAACCTAACAATACTACAGGGGAACCTAACAATACTATAGGGGGACTTAACAATACTATAGGGGGACCTAACAATACTATAGGGGGACCTAACAATACTATAGGGGAACCTAACAATACTATAGGGGGACTTAACAATACTATAGGGGGACCTAACAATGCTATAGGGGGACCTAACAATGCTATAGGGGAACCTAACAATACTATAGGGGAACCTAACAATACTATAGGGGAACCTAACAATACTATAGGGGAACCTAACAATACTATAGGGGGACCTAAAAAAATATAGGGGGACCTAACAATACTATAGGGGAACCCAACAATACTACAGGGGAACCCAACAATACTACAGGGGAACCCAACAATACTACAGGGGAACCTAACAATACTACAGGGGAACCTAACAATACTATAGGGGGACTTAACAATACTATAGGGGGACCTAACAATGCTATAGGGGGACCTAACAATACTATAGGGGAACCTAACAATACTATAGGGGGACTTAACAATACTATAGGGGGACCTAACAATACTATAGGGGGACCTAACAATGCTATAGGGGGACCTAACAATGCTATAGGGGGACCTAACAATACTATAGGGGAACCTAACAATACTATAGGGGAACCTAACAATACTATAGGGGGACCTAACAATACTATAGGGGGACCTAACAATACTATAGGGGGACCTAACAATACTATAGGGGAACCTAACAATACTATAGGGGAACCTAACAATACTATAGGGGGACCTAACAATACTATAGGGGGACCTAACAATGCTATAGGGGGACCTAACAATGCTATAGGGGGACCTCACAATACTATAGGGGGACCTAACAATACTATAGGGGGACCTAATACTATAGGGGGACCTAACAATACTATAGGGGGACCTAACAATACTATAGGGGGACCTAACAATACTATAGGGGAACCTAACAATACTATAGGGGACTTAACAATACTATAGGAGGACCTAACAATACTATAGGGGAACCTAACAATACTATAGGGGAACCTAACAATACTATAGGGGGACCTAACAATACTATAGGGGAACCTAACAATACTATAGGGGAACCTAACAATACTATAGGGGGACCTAACAATACTATAGGGGGACCTAACAATGCTATAGGGGGACCTAACAATGCTATAGGGGGACCTCACAATACTATAGGGGGACCTAACAATACTATAGGGGGACCTAATACTATAGGGGGACCTAACAATACTATAGGGGGACCTAACAATACTATAGGGGAACCTAACAATACTATAGGGGAACCTAACAATACTATAGGGGGACCTAACAATACTATAGGTGAACCTAACAATACTATAGGGGACTTAACAATACTATAGGAGGACCTAACAATACTATAGGGGAACCTAACAATACTATAGGGGAACCTAACAATACTATAGGGGGAACTAACAATACTATAGGAGGACCTAACAATACTATAGGGGGACCTAAAATACTATAGGGGGACCTAACAATACTATAGGGGGACCTAACAATACTATAGGGGAACCTAACAATACTATAGGGGGAACCTAACAATACTATAGGGGGACCTAACAATACTATAGGAGGACCTAACAATACTATAGGAGGACCTAACAATACTATAGGAGGACCTAACAATACTATAGGGGAACCTAATACTATAGGGGACTTAACAATACTATAGGAGGACCTAACAATACTATAGGGGAACCTAACAATACTATAGGAGGACCTAACAATACTATAGGGGGACCTAACAATACTATAGGGGGACCTAACAATACTATAGGGGGACCTAACAATACTATAGGAGGACCTAACAATACTATAGGAGGACCTAACAATACTATAGGGGAACCTAACAATACTATAGGGGAACCTAATACTATAGGGGACTTAACAATACTATAGGAGGACCTAACAATACTATAGGGGAACCTAACAATACTATAGGAGGACCTAACAATACTATAGGGGAACCTAACAATACTATAGGGGAACCTAACAATACTATAGGGGGACCTAACAATACTATAGGGGAACCTAACAATACTATAGGGGGACCTAACAATACTATAGGGGGAACCTAACAATGCTATAGGGGAACCCAACAATACTATAGGGGAACCTAACAATACTATAGGAGGACCTAACAATACTATAGGGGAACCTAACAATACTATAGGGGAACCCAACAATACTATAGGGGAACCTAACAATACTATAGGAGGACCTAACAATACTATAGGGGAACCTAACAATACTATAGGAGGACCTAACAATACTATAGGGGAACCTAACAATACTATAGGGGAACCTAACAATACTACAGGGGAACCTAACAATACTATAGGGGGACCTAACAATACTATAGGGGAACCTAACAATACTATAGGGGGACCTAACAATACTATAGGGGGAACCTAACAATGCTATAGGGGAACCCAACAATACTATAGGGGAACCTAACAATACTATAGGAGGACCTAACAATACTATAGGGGAACCTAACAATACTATAGGGGAACCCAACAATACTATAGGGGAACCTAACAATACTACAGGGGAACCTAACAATACTACAGGGGAACCTAACAATACTATAGGGGGACTTAACAATACTATAGGGGGACCTAACAATGCTATAGGGGGACCTAACAATACTATAGGGGAACCTAACAATACTATAGGGGGACTTAACAATACTATAGGGGGACCTAACAATGCTATAGGGGGACCTAACAATGCTATAGGGGGACCTAACAATACTATAGGGGAACCTAACAATACTATAGGGGAACCTAACAATACTATAGGGGGACCTAATACTATAGGGGGACCTAACAATACTATAGGGGGACCTAACAATACTATTGGGGACCTAACAATACTATAGGGGAACCTAACAATACTATGGGGGAACCTAACAATGCTATAGGGGGACCTAACAATGCTATAGGGGGACCTAACAATGCTATAGGGGGACCTAACAATACTATAGGGGGACCTAACAATACTATAGGGGAACCTAACAATACTATAGGGGGACCTAACAATGCTATAGGGGGACCTAACAATGCTATAGGGGGACCTAACAATACTATAGGGGAACCTAATAATACTATAGGGGAACCTAACAATACTATAGGGGGACCTAATACTATAGGGGGACCTAACAATACTATAGGGGGACCTAACAATACTATAGGGGAACCTAACAATACTATAGGGGAACCTAACAATACTATAGGGGGACCTAACAATACTATAGGAGGACCTAACAATACTATAGGGGGACCTAAAAATACTATAGGGGGACCTAACAATACTATAGGGGAACCCAACAATACTACAGGGGAACCCAACAATACTACAGGGGAACCTAACAATACTACAGGGGAACCTAACAATACTATAGGGGGACTTAACAATACTATAGGGGGACCTAACAATGCTATAGGGGGACCTAACAATACTATAGGGGAACCTAACAATACTATAGGGGAACCTAACAATACTATAGGGGAACCTAACAATGCTATAGGGGGACCTAACAATACTATAGGGGGACCTAAAAATACTATAGGGGGACCTAACAATACTATAGGGGAACCCAACAATACTACAGGGGAACCCAACAATACTACAGGGGAACCCAACAATACTACAGGGGAACCTAACAATACTACAGGGGAACCTAACAATACTATAGGGGGACTTAACAATACTATAGGGGGACCTAATAATGCTATAGGGGGACCTAACAATACTATAGGGGAACCTAACAATACTATAGGGGGACTTAACAATACTATAGGGGGACCTAACAATGCTATAGGGGGACCTAACAATGCTATAGGGGGACCTAACAATACTATAGGGGAACCTAACAATACTATAGGGGAACCTAACAATACTATAGGGGGACCTAACAATACTATAGGGGGACCTAACAATACTATAGGGGGACCTAACAATACTATAGGGGAACCTAACAATACTATAGGGGAACCTAACAATACTATAGGGGGACCTAACAATACTATAGGGGGACCTAACAATGCTATAGGGGGACCTAACAATGCTATAGGGGGACCTCACAATACTATAGGGGGACCTAACAATACTATAGGGGGACCTAACAATACTATAGGGGGACCTAACAATACTATAGGGGGACCTAACAATACTATAGGGGAACCTAACAATACTATAGGGGACTTAACAATACTATAGGAGGACCTAACAATACTATAGGGGAACCTAACAATACTATAGGGGAACCTAACAATACTATAGGGGGACCTAACAATACTATAGGGGAACCTAACAATACTATAGGGGAACCTAACAATACTATAGGGGGACCTAACAATGCTATAGGGGGACCTAACAATGCTATAGGGGGACCTCACAATACTATAGGGGGACCTAACAATACTATAGGGGGACCTAACAATACTATAGGGGGACCTAACAATACTATAGGGGGACCTAACAATACTATAGGGGGACCTAACAATACTATAGGTGAACCTAACAATACTATAGGGGACTTAACAATACTATAGGAGGACCTAACAATACTATAGGGGAACCTAACAATACTATAGGGGAACCTAACAATACTATAGGAGGACCTAACAATACTATAGGGGGACCTAAAATACTATAGGGGGACCTAACAATACTATAGGGGGACCTAACAATACTATAGGGGAACCTAACAATACTATAGGGGGAACCTAACAATACTATAGGGGGACCTAACAATACTATAGGAGGACCTAACAATACTATAGGAGGACCTAACAATACTATAGGGGAACCTAATACTATAGGGGACTTAACAATACTATAGGAGGACCTAACAATACTATAGGGGAACCTAACAATACTATAGGAGGACCTAACAATACTATAGGGGGACCTAACAATACTATAGGGGGACCTAACAATACTATAGGGGGACCTAACAATACTATAGGAGGACCTAACAATACTATAGGAGGACCTAACAATACTATAGGGGAACCTAACAATACTATAGGGGAACCTAATACTATAGGGGACTTAACAATACTATAGGAGGACCTAACAATACTATAGGGGAACCTAACAATACTATAGGAGGACCTAACAATACTATAGGGGGACCTAACAATACTATAGGGGAACCTAACAATACTATAGGGGGACCTAACAATACTATAGGGGAACCTAACAATACTATAGGGGGACCTAACAATGCTATAGGGGGACCTAACAATACTATAGGGGGAACCTAATAATACTACAGTGGGGCCTTATACTACAGGGAGGGGGCCTTATACTTCAGGGGGCCCAGAGGTGGCCCTGACTATCTCTGTACAGAGGGTAGGAACTATCCTACAGGAGACATATTGGTTTATAGTTTGGAGAGGCATCTATCTATGATGCTGTGATGGAGATGGGATCTAACAAGATATTTACACCTTGAAACTTCATTTGTGATGGGTAGTCAGGGTGTCACAGGAAAACATTGCAGAAAACTCAACATTTATAAAATATTACTATTAAAGGGGTATTCCAGGCAAAAACTTTTTTTTATATATCAACTGGCTTCGGAAAGTTAAACAGATTTGTAAATTACTTCTATTAAAAAATCTTAATCCTTCCAATAGTTATTAGCTTCTGAAGTTTTCTGCCTAACTGCTCAATGATGATGTCACATCCCGGGAGCTGTGCATGATGGGAGAATATCCCCATAGGAGCTGGACAGCTCCCGGGACGTGAGTCATCAGAAAGCAGTTAGACAGAAAACAACAACTCAACTTCAGAAGCTAATAACTATTGCAAGGATTAAGATTTTTAAATCGAAGTAATTTACAAATCTGTTTAACTTTCCGGAGCCAGTTGATATATAAAAAAAAGTTTTGGCCTGGAATACCCATTTAAAATGTAGCAAAATCTACCATGTTATGAAAAGAAAAACTGTAATTCACCAGATCCCTATATCCTGCATAATTCAATACAGAGAGTAGGACATCAGAAATGGCGGAATATACTGCATAAGGGGACAACTGGTAGATACATCTGGAGGTCTCACAAAATGGAGTTCAATATATATGGTGCAAAAGAAATGGAAAAATAAACTAATTCTACAAGATTATGCAAATATACCACCTTGTAATAAGGGGTGAGTGGATCTCAACATGTTTCACCCACCACCTAGTGGGATCCTCAGGGGAGTGTCCCATCTAAACAAGTATATTAAAGGAGAACTACGGGATAAAAAATTTTTATCCCCTATCCTTAGGATAGGGGATAAGTTTCAGATCACGGGGGGTCCGATCGCTGGGGCCCCCCACGATCTCCCGTACGGGGCCGCGGCTCTCTGCATAGAGAGCGCGTGTCGACCACCGCACGAGGCGGCGGCTGACACGCGCCCTCCATTTACTGCTATGGGAGAGCCGATGCGCTGCCTTCGGCAATTTCCGGCTCTCCCATAGCTGTGTATGGAGGGGGCGTATCGCCCGCTGCTTCGTGCGGTGGTCAGCACGCCCTCTATAACCAGAGAGCCAGGGCCCCATACGGGAGATCGTGGGGGGCACCAGCGGTCGGACCCCCCCGCGATCTGAAACGTATCCCCTATCCTTAGGATAGGGGATACATTTTTCAATCCTGTAGTTCTCCTTTAATAGGTAGTCAGCTACGAAATACTGGATTTGCCCCCACTTGTGTTTATGCCACAGAGTGACTTGGTATAGTGTAATTTCACAGAGCAAATTAGTCTTAAGAGGAGATGTTTATGGGGGGAATATGTTCAGTTATTGTCCCCATTCCTAAGAAATCTTACCTTTATGGTGACGTAGCCATGAGGGACTGTGTCAGGATCTGCAGAGGGCGGCTTGACCTCTTCACTATCTATGAGCTGTTGGAACACAAGAGGTAAAGTCATTTTCCCAAAAAATTTTAAAAGCCTTAAAAGGGTACTCCACCCCCAGATATCTTACCCCTAACCAAAGTATAGGGTATAAGATGTCTGATCGCGGGGGTCCCCATCCGCACCCCAAACATCCGGTGCACAGAGCGAACTTCACTCTGTGCCGGATGACTGGCGATGTGGGGTGGAGGCCCGTAACGTCACAGCCCCGCCCGCTCGTAACGTCACGGCCATACCCCCTCAATGCAAGTCTACGGGAGGGGGCGTGACGGCCGTCACGCACCCTCCTATAGACTTACATTGAGGGGGCGTGGCCGTCACGAACGGGGCACGGCCGTGATGACACAAGTCTCCGGCGCTGCACCTGACGCTCTAAACGAACGCCGGGTGCAGCAGGGGGATCGCGATGGTCCCCAACGGCGGAACCCCCCGCAATCAGACATCTTATCCCTTATCCTTGGGCAGAGTACCCCTTTAAATAAGGGTGTTTAACACATCTATCAGCACCAGGTTACAGGTATAAGCTTGGCATGTTCTTCTCTAGATGTCACATTACCAAACACAATGATTTTTATCCATTACCTTTATGCCAGACAAGTCTTGCAGCTCCTTCAAAGCTTCATCAGTGTCTCTGACCAACACTGTAGCTATCCCCATATCTCGTGCTGGCTTCAGGTTGGCACCAATGTCATCGAGGAAAATGGTCTGTAATGTTAAATATACTGTAAGTGATCAGTGTCCTAAAGAAAATCCTGGAAAAAGGAGGGGGTTGTGCTATTTGTAAGGTGGTATAAAGTCTTTCCTATATGGAGATTTGCATACTGGTATTCATGTCGATACGGAGCAACTCTGAGGAAGGTTTCCAGCACCTTGTAAAAAGCAATAGTAGAAAAGAAATCCAGGCACTCACTATATCTTCTGCCAAGTGTCATGTGTTTATTAAAACACAGTGCAAGTGCAAGTTGACGCGTTTCAGCCAAAGCCTTTATCAGACTGATAAAGGCTTTGGCCGAAACGCGTCAACCTGCACTTGCACTGTGTTTTAATAAACACATAACACTTGGCAGAAGATATAGTGAGTGCCGGGATTTACTATTGCTATTCATTTCCACGCGCACCACCAAGGGACTTGAGCGCCGCCCCTCTTTGTTTGTCCCTTGTAAAAAGTATGCCACAAAAAATGAAAGCAAAAAGGTGGTCCAACCTAGAATTAACTAACGCACAAACGCGGACAGTGTCCGAGCCACACATCTGACCTCTCCATCATTAGGGTGGGACTACATCTGGAGGGCATCTCCTGATATCATCTGGCTGGATCTAGCACCACTAGATTTACTACCATCCTCCATCTACCTACCAACTCGGATATACCCAAAGACTTTCCACCCTATCTACAAGACATATGGCTTTCTGACCACTTTAAAGGACTAAACACTCCTGACTACGGATTGGCTATCTGCATTATTCACAAGATCTTATACGACAATTACCGGTAACTGTCTACATACCTACCACGGATCCTCTCTCCTAACCATATTGAGGACCACCGTTTTCATCAGAAGTATATGGTCATACATGTGTAGGCATCATCGGGTCAGTATCTGACCCCTGCTTTAAAGGGGTTATCCAGGAAAAAACTTTTTTTTATATATGAACTGGCTCCAGAAAGTTAAACAGATTTGTATATTACTTCTATTAAAAAATCTTAATCCTTTCAGTACTTATGAGCTTCTGAAGTTAAGGTTGTTCTTTTCTGTCTATGTGCTCTCTGATGACACGTGTCTTGGGAACCGCCCAGTTTAGAAGAGGTTTGTTATGGGGATTTGCTTCTTAAGAACAACAGAAAAGAACAACCTTAACTTCAGAAGCCAATAAGTACTGAAAGGATTAAGATTTTTTAATAGAAGTAATTTACAAATCTGTTTAACTTTCTGGAGCCAGTTGATATATAAAAAAAAGCTTTTTCCTGGAATACCCCTTTAAGTATTCCTACGTATCCCTGAGGAGCTACTTGTACTGCTACGATGTAGCGAAACGTGTTGGATGTATGTATTTTTCTATCTATATATGCATAATACATATATATTTTCTTTGATGCATGTCTACTATGGCCTAAGTGTATGCGCTTGTGAATACTGATTATTTTCCCTGGGGCACTCCCACGGATTATTTCTGTTATAACAAATGACACATGTTGATTAATAACCTTCCATTGCGGTTTGTATGTACCCTGGTATCATATGGGAAGAGGCTCTATGCAGCAATACTGCACCTGCGCACTAGCCCCACCCTCTGTATCCCTGTCTAAGCCTAGGGACATCAAGGAGGTTCCGGTGTAGGCCCAGGTCACAAGGACCGGGAACTTACTATCCATAGGCAGGATATTAAGACGAGGGCAAGAACAGGTCACCCACCCATCACCCATTGGGGCTGCGTTGATATACCTGTATTTAAAGGCGTTATCCAGGACAAAACTTTTTTATATAGATCAACTGGCTCCAGAAAGTTAAACAGATTTGTAAATTACTTCTATTAAAAAATCTTAATTCTTTCAGTACTTATGAGCTTCTGAAGTTAAGGTTGTTCTTTTCTCTGATGACACATGTCTCGGGAACTGCCCAGTTTAGAAGCAAATCCCCATAGCAAACCTCTTCTAAACTGGGCGGTTCCCGAGACACATGTCATCAGAGAGCACTTAGACAGAAAAGAACAACTCAACTTCAGAAGCTCATAAGTACTGAAAGGATTAAGATTTTAATGTTTTAACTATTAATAAATATCTCAATGGATATGTTTTTCATGATTTCTATGGGAATAAATAAACATATTCCCTCTCTACCCTAGACTGGTAAGTCTACATTTAGTACCTCTATGTGCTACCAACCTGGAACTAGCAAGGTGTACCTAATAAAGTGACAAGTGAGGGAAGATAAACTAAACAGGTGAACACAGCCGGTTATGACAGTAGAAAGTGGACATTACTCCCTACATAATGGTGATTAAAGGGGTACTACGCTGCTCAGCGTTTGGAACAAACTGTCTGGAACACTGGGAGCTCGAGATGTCATAGCCCCGCCCCCTCAATGCAAGTCTATGGGAAGGGGCGTGGTGGCTGTCACGCCCCTTCCCATAGACTTGCATTGAGGGGGCGGGGTGTGACGTCATGAGGGGGCGGGGCTATGATATCACGAGCTCCCAGCTCCAGCGTTCGGAACAGTTTGTTCCAAACACTGAACAGTGGAGTACCCCTTTAATAAGCTACTGTATAGTATTCTTATCCAATAATATAACAGCTCACCTCTTGGGGATCGGCTTTCAGCTTCTTCAGGGCGTACTCATATATCCGCTTCTCGGGTTTCCTCATTCCGACGCGGCAAGATTCTATGACCAGGTCAAAATGGTTGTTCAAGAAAGAGAATATGTCGGCAGTGCGGTTCCGGTTGGGGCTGTCATCCACCCAGTTGTTGGTGAGCACGCAGGTTTTGAACCCTGTAAGTAGGAAAACCAAATGAAGATGCAAGTAATTGACATGTTAACCCCTTCCCGACCTATGACATACCTGTACGTCATGGGTGGCAAGGTGTTCCCGACCCATGACATACAGGTACGTCATGGACATTACTGCCACTACTCGCGGCATCCCGCAGCGCCCGGAAAGATGGTGGCTATCACTGATAGCCAGCCATCTTACCGTGCGACCACGGGGGGTTTCGTCCCCCACCCCCCCCAGCGATCGCTGCTATCAGCTGGTCAAATCTGACTAGCTGATAGCAGCGTTTCGCTATGAAAATACTTAGCAGCGCGGTGTGTGAGTCCCGATCACGGGGATCGGGACACACACCGCTCTGCTAAGTGTCCCTGACCCGTCCCCCGGCATCACTTACCCGGCCATGCGATGTCCCGAGCGGTCCCGGCGTCCTCCGTGCGGTCCCGGCTGCGCTGCGTCCCGGAGGTGAGTTTCCGGCAGCAGTGCGGCATCTTCATTGGCAGCAGTGAGATCGCCGTAAAGCGATCTCACTGCTGCCTCTGAGAGTTTCAAAACTGCAACTGCCAGCATGCCCAGACAGCCTTTGGCTTTCTGGGCATGCTGGGAGTTGTAGTTTTGCAACATCTGGAGGTCCACAGTTTGGAGACCACTGTATAATGGTCTCCAATCTGTGCTCTTCCAGATGTTGCAAAACTACAAATCTCAGCATGCTCAGTCTGTCCAGGCATGCTGGGAGTTGTAGTTCTCTAACATCTGGAAGAGCACAGATTGGAGACCATTATACAGAGGTCTCCAAACTGTGGACCTCCAGATGTTGCAAAACTACAACTCCCAGCATGCCCAGACTGCCCAAGCATGCTGGAAGTTGTAGTTCGGCAACATCTGATCCTTCAGATATTGCCGAACTACAACTTCCAGCATGCCTTGGCAGTCTGGGCATGCTGGGAGTTGTAGTTTTGCAACAACTGGAGGCACACTAGTTGGGGAACATTGTCCGTTTCCTACCTCAGTGCCTCCAGCTGTTGCAATTGTTGCAAAACTATAACTCCCAGCATGCACTGACAGACCATGCATGCTGGGAGTTGTAGTTTTGCAACAGCTGGAGGCTGGTTTGGAAACACTAAGTTTGGTTGCAAAACACTTGAAAGTTTATTACTTAACTTAGTGTTTCCAAACCAGTGTTCCTCCAGCTGTTGCAAAACTACAACTCCCAGCATGCACGGACAGCCAAAGGGCATGCTCGGAGTTTGCAACAGCTGGATGTTTGCCCCCTCCCCCCAATGTGAATGTACAGGGTACACTCACATGGGCGGAGGTTTACAGTGAGTGCTGCAAGTTTGAGATGGCGCAAATTTTGCGCTGCAGCTCAAACTTCCAGCGGCAAACTTGCTGTGAACCTCTGCCCATGTGACTGTACCCTAAAAACACTACACTACACTGACACTAACCTAAAATAAAAAGTAAAAAACACTACATATACACATACCCCTACACAGCCCCCCTCCCCCCAAAAAATGAAAAACGTCTGGTACGCTACTGTTTCCAAAACGGAGCCTCCAGCTGTTGCAAAATAATAACTCCCAGTATTGCCGGACAGCCATTGACTGTCCAGGCATGCTGGGAGTTTTGCAACAGCTGGAGGCACCCTGTCTGGGAATCACTGGCGTAGAATACCCCTATGTCCACCCCTATGCAAATCCCTAATTCAGGCCTCAAATGCGCATGGCGCTCTCTCACTTTGGAGCCCTGTCGTATTTCAGGGCAACAGTTTTGGGACACATATGGGGTATCGCCGTACTCGGGAGAAATTGCCTTACAAATTTTGGGGGGCTTTTTCTTCTTTAACCCCTTATGAAAAGGTGAAGTTGGGGTCTACACCAGCATGTTAGTGTAAAAAAATAATTTTTTTACACTGACATGCTGGTGTTGCCCTATACTTTTCATTTTCACAAGAGGTAAAAGGGAAAAAAGACCCTCTAAATTTGTAACACAATTTCTCCTGAGTACGGAGATACCCCATATGTGGGCGCAAAGTGCTCTGGGGGCGCACAACAAGGCCCAGAAGGGAGAGTGCACCATGTACATTTGAGGCGATTTGCACAGGGGTGGCTGATAGTTACAGCAGTTCTGACAAACGCAAAACAATAAATATCCACATGTGACCCCATTTTGGAAACTACACCCCTCACGGAATGTAATAAGGGGTGCAGTGAGCATTTACACCCCACTGGTGTATGACAGATTTTTGGAACAGTGGTCTGTGAAAATGAAAAATAAAATTTTTGATTTGCACAGTCCACTGTTTCAAATATCTGTCAAACGCCAGTGGGGTGTAAATGCTCACTGCACCCCTTATTAAATTCCATGAGGGGTATAGTTTCCAAAATGGGGTCACATGTGTGGGGGGTCCACTGTTCTGGCACCATAGGGGCTTCCTAAATGGGACATGCCCCCCAAAAACCCTTTCAGAAAAACTCACTCTCCAAAATCCCATTGTCGCTCCTTCCCTTCTGAGCCCTCTACTGCGCCCGCCGAACACTTTACATACGCATATGAGGTATTTCCTTACTCAAGAGAAATTGGGTTACCAATTTTAGGGTGATTTCTCTCCTTTTACCCCTTGTAAAAATTCAAAAATTTGGTCTACAAGAAAATGCGAGTGTAAAAAATTAAGATTTAGAATTTTCTCCTTCACTTTGCTGCTATTCCTGTGAAACACCTAAAGGGTTAAAACACTTACTGAATGTCATTTTGAATACTTTGGGGGGTGCAGTTTTTATAATGGGGTCATGTATGGGGTATTTCTAATATGAAGATCCTTAAAATCCACTTCCAACCTGAACTGGGCCCTGAAAAATTACGATTTTGAAAATCTTGAGAAAAATTGGAAAATTGCTGCGGAACTTTGAAGCCCTCTGGTGTCTTCCAAAAGTAAAAACTTGTCAATTTTTTTATGCAAACACAAAGTAGACATGTTGTATATGTGAATCAATATGTAATTTATTTGGAATATCCATTTTCCTTTCAAGCAGACACTTTCAAAGTTAGAAAAATGCTAAATTTTCAAAATTTTCATGAAATTTTTAGATTTTTTACCAAGAAAGGATACAAATATCAGTGAAATTTTACCGATAACATAAAGTAGAATATGTCACGAAAAAACAATCTCGGAATCAAAATGATAAGTAAAAGCATTCCAAAGTTATTAATGTTTAAAGTGACAGTGGTCAGATTTTCAAAAAATGCCCAGGTCATGAAGGTGAAAATGGGCTGGGTCATGAAGGGGTTAAAGGGGTACACCGGTGAAATTATTATTATTTTTTATTTTTTTTTAAATCAACTGATGCCAAAAAGTTAAACAAATTTGTAATTTACTTTTATTTAAAAATCTTAATCCTTCCATTACTTATCAGCTGCTGTATGCTCCACAGCAAGTTCTTTTCTTTTTGAATTTCTTTTCTGTCTGACCCCAGTGCTCTGTCTGACTATTGAAAGGATTCAGATTATTGGGCAGACTAGATGCGCCAAATGGTTCTTATCTGCCGACACATTCTATGGGGGAGATTTATCAAAACCTGTCCAGAGGAAAAGTTGCTGAGTTGCCCATAGCAACCAATCAGATCGCTTCTTTTATTTTTAACAAGGCCTCTGCAAAATGAAAGAAGCGATCTGATTGGTTGCTATGGGCAATTGGGCCACTTTCCTTTTGCACTGGTTTTGAAAAATCTCCTCCTATGTTTCTATGCTCTCTGCTGACACCTCTGTCCATGTCAGGAACTGTCCAGAGCAGGAGAGGTTTGCTATGGGGATTTGCTCCTGCTCTGGACAGTTCCTGACATGGACAGAGGTGTCAGTAGAGAGCACTGTGGTCAGACAGAAAATAAATTTAAAAACAAAAGAACTTCCTCTATAGCATACAGCAGCTGATAAGTACTGGAAGGATTAAGATTTTTAAATAGAAGTAATTTACAAATCTGATTAACTTTCTGGCACCAGTTGAGTTAAAAAAAAATTTTTTTTTTCAGTGGAGTACCCCTTTAAGTCTGGATCCTAAGGATAAAAGAAAAACTGTGTTAACTTCTTGCGGTTGCACAGGATAGACATATCTTTATATGGAGGGAACAACTTCTAGAAGCTGGTTACATGGGAGTTTTGCATCAGGGATCTCCCCAATTATATCAGGTTTATATTAAAAATCTTGACAACTAAAGACAGAAATTTTCTCCTTGCAGTTGTCACTTCCCTTCCTCCATTCCTTTGGCAGTGATGTCTGTCATACATCCTGACAACTAGTGGCCATATCTCAGGCTGTATAACAGCTAAAGATATCAACTTGGTCTTGTTATAAAGCTTAGATATTATTTAAACCCCTTTAAAGGGGTACTCCGCCCCCAGACATCTTATCCCCTATCCAAAAGGAGATGTCTGGTCGCAGGGGTCCCGCCGCTGGGGGCCCTCGGGATCTCGGCTGCGGCACCCCAGACATCAGACGCACGGAGCGAACTTCTCAATCTCCCCGCCGCACCCGGCGTTCGTTTGGAGCGTCGGGTGCAGCGCCGGAGGCTTGTGACGTCACGGCCACGCCCCCTCAATGTAAGTCTATGGGAGGGGGCGTGACGCCCCCTCCCATAGACTTACATTGAGGGGGTGCACCTGTGACATCACGAGCCTCCGGCGCTTTGTGCAACGGATGTCTGGGGTGCCAAAGCCGAGATTGGCAGGGAGAACGTGGGGGTTCCCAGCGGCAGGAACCCCCCCACGATCAGACATCTTATCCTCCCCCTCCCATAGACTTGCTCCCTCCCATAGACTTGCATTGAGGGGGTGCACCTGTGACATCATGAGCCTCCGGCGCTTTGTGCACCGGATATCTGGGGTGCCGAAGCCGAGATTGGCAGGGAGAACGTGGGGGTTCCCAGCGGCAGGAACCCCCCCACGATCAGACATCTTATCCTCCCCCTCCCATAGACTTGCTCCCTCCCATAGACTTGACGTCACGGGCGGGGTGTGACTGTGATATCACGAGCTTCCGGCGCTTTGTGCACCGGATGTCTGGGGTGCCGCAGCTGAGATCACGGGGGACCCCAGCGGCGGGACCCCCACGATCAGACATCTTATCCCCTATCCAAAGGAGATGTCTGGTCGCGGGGTTCTGCCGCTGGGGACCCCAGACTTCTCAATCTCCCTGCTGCACCCGATGTTCGTTTAGAGCGTCGGGTGCAGTGCTGGAGACCTGTGACGTGATGGCCGCACCCCGCTTGTGACGTGACGGCCACGCACCTCAGTGCAAGTCTATAGGAGGGGGCGTGACGGCATTGAGGGCTCGTGGCCATGATGTCACGAGCGGGCGTGGCTGTGGCGTCACGGGCCTCCGCCCTGCATCATCCGGCACTGAGAGAAGTTCACTTCGTTCACCGGATCTCTGGGGTGCTGCAGCCGAGATTGGCAGGGAGAACCCGGGGGTCCCCAGCGGCGGGACCCCCACGATCAGGCATCTTATCCTCTATCCTTTGAATAGGGGAAAAGATGTCTAGGGGCAGAGTACCCCTTTAAGGAATAAAATGTAAGTATAATTTACTATCCAGGGCTGCCAGGAATGTACATAAAGGTTATTTTAACTCTTGCCTCCTGCCTTAGCAAGATTCTAGAAAGATAAGTTGCCACTAGGATAATGCTTTTAGGCAATTTAAATGAGGCAGTACATGAAATCTGGAGACATAAATAACCCGCAATATGAACTTTCATCTTGGACAAACACATGGCACATGGCATTCCCATAGGATCTGGACATTCAGTGTATGTATAAATTAGCTGTGACATAAATAAAAACTGCAATCAGATAAGACCTGTAGGTTAGTGACTGACCTTGTCCCTAAGAATGGATCGTATTGATCAGGTGTATTGACTGGCGCCATATGTCTCTGATTCCATATAGAGAGCGTGCAGAAGTTTATCTTGCTGGACTCCGTATGTTAAAGGAGAAGTATCATTGGGCAAAAATCTCTTCCCCTATGCAAAGGATAGGCGATATGTTTCAGATCGCGGGGGCCCCCGCACAGGGCCCCGGAAGCAGCGCGTCACAACCCCAGCAGGAAGCAGCGGCCGACACCCCTCCTCCATATATCTCTTTGGAAGAGTCGATGGCTCTCTTATATAGATATATGGAGGGGGGGGGGGGGAGGCATGCTGTCTGCAGCTTCAGGCGGGGGTCATGACGCACCACTACCGGGGAGAGCCGGGGCCCCTTAAAGTAGATCTTTGGATAGGAGATAAGTTTTTCCCTCATTATACATCTCCTTAAAGATTTATCTCCCCTAGAAACTCTGCAACATAACATTACAGTATACGCACATAATAACTATGTGTAAAGTGATTATGGAAGTATATACATTATATAACATTTACTAATCCTAAATTACTTCCTGTACAGTACTCCAGAGTACTCACTATTCTGCTGGTGAGGTCACTGTGTACATACATCACATTACTTATCCTGTACTGATCCTGAGTTATATCCTGTATTATACTCCAGAGCTGCACTCACTATTCTGCTGGTGAGGTCACTGTGTACATACATTACATTACTTATCCTGTACTGATCCTGAGTTATATCCTGTATTATACCCCAGAGCTGTACTCACTATTCTGCTGGTGAGGTCACTGTGTACATACATTACATTACTTATCCTGGACTGATCCTGAGTTATATCCTGTATTATACTCCAGAGCTGTACTCACTATTCTGCTGGTGAGGTCACTGTGTACATTACATTACATTACTTATCCTGTACTGATCCTGAGTTATATCCTGTATTATACCCCAGAGCTGTACTCACTATTCTGCTGGTGAGGTCACTTTGTACATACATTACATTACTTATCCTGTACTGATCCTAAGTTATATCCTGTATTATACTCCAGAGCTGTACTCACTATTCTGCTGGTGAGGTCACTGTGTACATACATTACATTACTTATCCTGTACTGATCCTGAGTTATATCCTGTATTATACTCCAGAGCTGCACTCACTATTCTGCTGGTGAGGTCACTGTTTACATACATTACATTACTTATCCTGTACTGATCCTGAGTTATATCCTGTATTATACTCCAGAGCTGTACTCACTATTCTGCTGGTGAGGTCACTGTGTACATACATTACATTACTTATCCTGTACTGATCCTGAGTTATATCCTGTATTATACTCCAGAGCTGTACTCACTATTCTGCTGGTGAGGTCACTGTGTACATACATTACATTACTTATCCTGTACTGATCCTGTGTTATATCCTGTATTATACTGCAGAGCTGTACTCACTATTCTGCTGGAGAGATCACTGTGTACACACATTACATCTCTTATCCTGTACTGATCCTGAGTTATATCCTGTAGATCTTTTATTAAAAAATATAAAACATTACAAAAAGAACAAACATCACCATAACAATAATACAAACAACATACACCTGTATAATATATACAAAAATGAGTCCATATTAGTCCAAAAATGTCCAACCAAGTATCTTCTGGTCCAGCCTCATTCTCACCAAACACACCGCTATAATAACAACAACTACTAAACACTCTACAATAATAATAATACTTAGTAATAATAGTACAGTAATAATAATAACAACAATAATAACTAAAAAACTGGTCCGGTTGCATTTCCCCACCCAAAATAATAAATATGTCAAACCACCAACAAACACCGCAAACAGAAAAACAGAATATACAATGTATTATTTTTTTTATTTTTTTATTTATTTTTTTTTGGCCCTGAGCTGGTCCCGCATCCCATGCCCCCAGTACATGATAACAGACGTCCATGAACCAGTCCAGGATTTTTTTTTTTTTTAATAAAAAGTCCCACACAGAAACCCCCCTCCCCCCATCTACCCACCACCCAACCTAACACTGAACCCCAACACAACACAACCCCTAGAAAAAAACACAATATATATATATATATATATATATATATATATACATATATACACATATACATAAATGTACAAACAAAACAAATATATACAAAATAATGCAAACTATACAAACCAAACAACAAACAACAATAAGGCTTTTCAATCACACAAACCCCTAAAGCTCAAGTTCAGTGCCTGCAAGCCCTATATTACCATATATCTACAGCACAAAACAAAAAGACTAATGTGCCAGCATCAGCCCACCACCAGGGGGAGACAACAGGCTAAGGCACTTTAAAGGCAGAGCCCCTCCACAGACGAGAGGCCCTGCCAGCACCCAGCCTCTCGTACTCCAGAGAACGCACCTTCACCAGGTCACCAAGAATTAGTTATATCATGTATTATACCCCAGAGCTGTACTCACTATTCTGCTGGTGAGGTCACTGTGTACATACATTACATTACTTATCCTGTACTGATCCTGAGTTATATCCTGTATTATACTCCAGAGCTGTACTCACTATTCTGCTGGTGAGGTCACTGTGTACATACATTACATTACTTATCCTGTACTGATCCTGAGTTATATCCTGTATTATACTCCAGTACTGTACTCACTATTCTGCTGGTGAGGTCACTGTGTACATACATTTCATTACTTATCCTGTACTGATCCTGAGTTATATCCTGTATTATACTCCAGAGCTGTACTCACTATTCTGCTGGTGAGGTCACTGTGTACATACATTACATTACTTATCCTGTACTGATCCTGAGTTATATCCTGTATTATACTCCAGAGCTGTACTCACTATTCTGCTGGTGAGGTCACTGTGTACATACATTACATTACTTATCCTGTACTGATCCTGAGTTATATCCTGTATTATACCCCAGAGCTGTACTCACTATTCTGCTGGTGTACATACTACCTGGTCATTACAGTCCATATACTTATACATATCTATCCCCCTCTGTATAATATTAACAATCATGACTCTTACCGTTGTTTCGTAGCATTATGGCGGCTTTCAGGATTGGCTTGTTGATTCCTCCATCGTCAAACATACCGTGGAAGGCCGGTTCCATAGAGAAAGTCTCGGGGAGGTTGATGCCAGATTCTTCAGCAAACGCCTTACATTCCTTATTCATTTCCGTAACAAACTATCGGAGAGCAGATAATAGGGTGGAAAGGGTCTCCTAGTTAACATGTGTAAAATCCGCACAATTTACAGGTTGTAAATGAGACATTGAGATATAAGGGATAAATAGTCTCTATCACTCGCTTTACATACACAAATCCTATCTGTAAATAACCTATACGCATCTATACAAGAAATACTCTCCCACATTTCCCCACAGCTGTTTTGCCATGGAGCAGTGGTCTCCAACCTGCAGACCTCCAGATGTTGCAAAACTTCAACTCCCAGCATGCCCGGACAGCCAAACACCTGTCTGCCTCCACCAGAGGATCCACACTGATCAGGAAAGGTAAAGCAAGACTTCCCTTCTGCAAAACTTCAACTCCCAGCATGCCCAGACAGCCAAACACCTGTCTGCCTCCTCCAGAGGATTGATCAGGAAAGGTAAATCAAGGCTTCCCTTCTGCAGAACTTCAACTCCCAGCATGCCCGGACAGCCAAACACCTGTCTGCCTCCTCCAGAGGATCCACACTGATCAGAAAAGGTAAATCAAGGCTTCCCTTCTGCAAAACTTCAACTCCCAGCATGCCCTGTCAGACACCTGTGGGGCGTAAATGCTCCCTGTACCCCTTATTACATTACGTGAGGGGTGTCGTTTCCAAAATGGTGTCACATGTGGAGGGGGTCCATTGTTGTGGCACTATGGGGGCTTTGTAAACACACGTGGCCTTCAATTCCGGACACATTTTCTCTCCAGAAGCCCAATGTCGCTCCTTCTTTTCTGAGCATTGTAGTTCGCCCACGGAGCACTTCACGTCAACATATGGGGTATTTACAAATTTTGGGGGGATTTTTTTCCTATTTTCCCTTGTGAAAATGAAAAATTTAGGGTAACACCAGCATTTTAGTGAAAAAATTTATTTTTTTTCATTTTGCTATCCAAATTTAATGAAAATTCGTCAAACACCTGTGGGGCGTAAAGGCTCACTATACCCCTTGTTACATTCCGTGAGGGGTGTAGTTTCCAAATATTTTTTTTAGCGTTTATGTCAGAACCGCTGTAAAATCAGCCACCCCTGTGCAAATCACCAATTTAGGCCTCAAATGTACATGGTGCGCTCTCACTCCTGAGCCCTGTTGTGCGCCCGCAGAGCATTTTACGCCCACATATGGGGTATTTCCGTACTCAGGAGAAATTGTGTTCAAATGTTGGGGGTCTTTTTTTCTATTTACCTTTTGTGAAAATAAAAAGTATGAGGCAACACCAGCATGTTAGTGTAACAATTATTTTTTTTTTTTACACTAACAGGCTGGAATAGACCACAACTTTTCCTTTTCATAAGGGGTAAAAGGAGAAAAAGCCCCATAAACTTGTAGCATAATTTCTCCCGAGTACAGAAATACCCCATATGTGGCCCTAAAGTGTTTCCTTGAAATACGACAGGGCTCCGAAAAGAGAGAGCACCATGCGCATTTGAGGTCTACATTAGGAATTGCATAGGGGTGGACATAAGGGTATTCTACGTCAATGATTCCCAAACAGGGTGCCTCCAGCTGTTGCTAAATTCCCAGCATGCCTGGACACTCAGTGGCTGTCCGGAAATGCTGGGAGGAGTTGTTTTGCAACAGCTTGAGACTCCGTTTTGGAAACACTGCCGTACGATACATTTCATTTTTATTGGGGGGGGGACAGTGTAAGGGGTGTATATGTAGTTTTTTATCCTTTATTTTGTGTGAGTATAGTGTAGTGTAGTGTTTTTAGGATACATACGCACTGGCAGGCGTTTACCCGCTAGGAGTTTGCGCTGCAGCAGAAAATTTGCTGCAACTCAAATTTGAAGCAGGAAACCTACTGTAAACCTGTCCATGTGAATGTACCCTGTACATTCACATGGGGGGGGGGGGCAAACCTCCAGCTGTTGCAAAACTACAACTCCCAGCATGTACTGACCGACTGTGCATGCTGGGAGTACTTTTGCAACAGCTGGAGGCAAATTGGTTTGAAAACCTTCAGTTATGTTCTGTTACCTAACTCAGTATTTTCCAACCAGTGTGCCTCCAGCTGTTGCAAGACTACAACTCCCAGCATGTACTGATCGCCGAAGGGCGTGCTGGGAGATGTAGTTATGCAACAGCTGGAGGTACGCAACTACAACTCCTAGCATGCCGAGACAGCCGTTTGCTGTTTGGGCATGCTGGGATTTGTAGCTTTGCAAGATCTGAAGGGCCACAGTTTAGAGACCAGTGCACAGTGATCTCCAAACTGTAGCCCTCCAGATGTTGCAAAACTACAAATCCCAGCATGCCCAAACAACAAAGTGCTGTGTGTGCATGCTAGGAGTTGTAGTTTTGCAAGATCTAGAGGGCCAGTTTAGAGACCACTGAACAGTGATCTCCAAACTGTAGTCCTCCAGCTGTTGCAAAACTGCAAATCCCAGCATGCCCAAACAGCAAACAGCTGTCTGGGCTTGCTGGGAGTTGTAGTTTTGCAACATCTGGAGGGCTACAGTTTAGAGACCACTGTATAGTGGTCTTAAAAACTGTAGCCCTCCAGATGTTGCTAGGCAACTACTCACTAGCTGATCGTATGATCGTCGCACCAGGGAGCCGCATTGCCGTCCTCTGCCGCACGCCGCTGATTGAGTGGGATAAGATGTCTAGGGGCGGAGTACCCCTTAAAAACCATGGTATGCTATAGATTTCAGTCTGGTCACTAAACTGGATACAGGGCAAAAATAAGCCAACCGGAGTCACTATCTGACTCCGGTCGGCTCATTCAAATGAATGAGATGGGGGTCGGGTCAGGCTGGGATACAGGAGCGCCCGGTTTTCACATCTCCCAGCCGGATCCGGTCCCCGTATGTAAGAATCGTGGTGTGAATGCACCCTTACCAGTCTCACATCTCATATATATCATACATTATTGTTTATAGACTACAGTGTCTTGAGTCTCTGCAGTAGTTTCTCCATCTTACCTGAGAGAACGGTATCTGTCCCCTTTCAGCCTGGGCGAACGGTCCATCTGAGCCGCTCTTCACAAACACGTTCAGCAGGAATCCTCTGTAAGCAAAAGAAAATGAGGCAGACATGTAAGTACACAGAATCCTATAAAACCTTTTTATTCTGGGGCAATAGACTTAAAGTGACACTACATTTAAATAGCAACTGTCATGAACTCTGAGTGCCCCGCGGCCGCCACGCCCACCCCGTGTCAGCGATGGGACCGCTGTATGATTGTCACGCAGGTCCCAGCGCATGCGCCCCTCAGCTCATCTAACGTTCACACCGCTGCGTGTTATCCAGGCAGGTGCTCCCTCCCTCAGCCACCGTCTGCCTCCTCAGTGCACCTGTGTCAATCACACAGCGGTCCCAGCGCTGACACAGGGGGTGGACGTGGTGGAGAGGCACAGCGTACCTCGCGCCACGCCTATCCGACTGTGTGTGGCTGTGATCAAAAATAAGGTAAAAACAATGCTGTACACACCATCTGCACACAGTACAAAGGCTGTGTGTAGGTTTTATCACCCAGAGTTCATGACAGTTGCGCTTTAATATAAATAGTGTTAATTCTGTTTTTTCGCTAACGGATTCGAGTTTGCACTGAAATCCTCTCCCTTATGAACTCTAAACAACATTATTACAGGCAAGATACTGGGAGCCTGTTCTACGAATGGGGAAACAAGTCGGCCAGACTGCTTGCCCGCGCTTTAAGAGCAAGGAGATCTTCCCTATTTGTTTCCACCATAAAACCCCCTTTTGGCTCATCCTCCTCCCTCAATCCTGATATCCTTGAGACGTTTCGACAGTGCTAAACCTCTCTATATAGCTTGCCGAAACCTCAGGGCTTAACAACATCCCTGTCATCTATCCGCCCTTTAACCCAATATATAGCAAACATGGCCCTTCCTCGACTACCGGAATCGACAATTCAGGCAATGGAAAGACCTTTCTCCCCTGAGGAATTAGAAACAGCCTTTCTGCTCGCTAGTAAAAGCCCGGGCCCTGATGGATACACTGCAAAGTTCTTTTAGTCCTTTGTTCCAGAAATGTCTACTCCATTGCTTGAAGCGTTTAACACTATCTCAGACTCCACCCCACCACCTCCCTCTTTCCTTAGAGCTTATGTGACAGTGCTCCCGAAAGAAGGAAAAGACCCCCTGCAATGCTCCAGTTATCGCTCTATAGCCCTCAAAAACACAGATACCAAACAATTTGCCAAGTTAATTGCCAACAGATTGACGGTACATATGTCATCCCTAGTCCCCCCGGATCAAGTTGACTTTATCTGTGGCAGAGAAGCGAGGGACAACACCCTACACACATTCTCTGTGATACATTATGCTCGTAAACATAATGTTCCTCTCTTTTTACTATGGTTAGATGTGGAAAAGGCTTTTGACCGGCTGGACTGGGACTTTTTGTCCTTCTCCCTTGCCCAAATAGGTTTAGGCCAATCGATGCTTGGCCTCATCATGGCACTATACTCCTGCCCCCATGCCCAAATTAGGATTAATGGCCAACTATCTGCTCTGTTTGACATCTGTAATGGTACATGGCAGAGATGCCCTCTTTCCCCACTGCTTTACGTATTGTGCATGGAACATTAGTTGATTGCTATCAGCAATAACGTTGATATCAAAGGTCTGCTTACCCCCTCGTGCCATTACAAATGTTCGGCGTTTGCTGATGATCTTCTCTTATTTCTCTCTTCTCCCCTGATTATCCTTCCCTCTCTTCTGTCCACTATTTGTCAATTCTCCAACTACAGTAACTACTGTTAAACAAAGTTAAACCCCTCTAAATGTGAGTCCCTGAACATCACATTGCCCCCTATCCTCCATCAATTACAGTCATCTTACCCCTTTTGGTGGCAACAGACGCCCCTCAAATACTTGGGTGTACAGGTCCCAGCTAACCCAGTAGATGTCTACCATCTCAATTTTCCTCCCCTATTGAACACGCTGAAAATCGACCTGACCAAATGGGAATGTAAAGATTTCTCCTGGCTGGGGAGAATTAATATCTTGAAAATGAATATCCTCCCGCTCCTCCTCTACCTTTCCTCCTGTGCCCCCTGTCATGTTCATAATGCCTTCTTTAAAGACCTTACCACGCTATAATCTGGATTTATCTGGGCACAAAAACACCCCAGACTGGTGCGCAATGTTCTGATTAGAAGGAAGGAGGAGGGGGGCCTAGCTTTACCTGGTTATCTCTCTTATTATGTGGCTTCAGTATTGGCCCGCGTCCTTGATTGCTTTTTTCATAACAAAGTCAAACAATGGGTTCACTTTAAAGGCAATTTAGCGGCCCTAGAACCTCGAACTCTCCTCTGGCTGCCCCACCTCTCCTCCTATTCTCAGAAGATTGTGGACCTTCCGCTGATACTATATTCCATAGCTCGCAATAGGATTGCTTATATGACCAACATGTCCCTTCTCTCCTCGGATGGCCCGCTCACACCCATCTTTAATAACCCGGCCTTCCCCCGGATACTTCAGTTCAATCCTTTCTTACTCTCCACAGACATGAAGGAGCAACTTTTCTTCCCCTCCTGACACCGACATTTAATGCTCTGAGTTAATGAGAACTCGGGTGGAGTTATTTAGCCAATGTTCTCCTACATTCTGGTGCTGGTTATTGAGTGCAATACTACTATGTCTGTTTTGCTATATTCTGACTATTTCTGCTTGAGCATTTATCAGTGTGTTTTTTTAGTGTTTTTATCTGGGTTTTTAGCCATGGTTATTAGTCGGTTTTGGGATTATGTTTGTTCTTTCTGCTCTGTCTGTGTTCACACTGTGTCTGAGTCTTGCTTGTACCCTGTGCTCTGTATGTTATACTCTTGTTCGGTATTCTGGAGTCTATTCAGACTCATCCGGTTTTAATCTAGTGTTTCATGTATTATATTTCAGTTTCCAACTGGGTCAGTATTTTGTCCACGCGGTAGAGTGTGTTCGCTGGCCAGTAGCCTATTTGGCGTTATTATTAATGGCTACTCCTATAGTGGAGTGAGGAGTCCAGTTTCTATGTTCTGTGTCCCAGTGTGAACCTATAGTGTCCTATATTTATATCTTGTTTAGTTGATCTGATCTTTGTCCTTTGTACTTGTACCTGTTGGTGAACAGTGTCCTATGTTACCTGTTCAGTTTAGTGTTTTGGTTCTCAGTTCTTCTGTTTAGCCCCTTCATCTCCTGGATTCTGCTGTATACTATACTCTTATCATGCCTAGTCTTGTTCATTTTATCATATCTGCCATTTATCTGATATCCGGTTTATGAACTGTTTGTTAATTCACTATACAGTATTCTGTTTGTGAGTTTATATTCTGCCCTGTTAGTATTTGTATTCTGTCTGGTATATCTGGTTGTCTTGTAGTTTTCTGTTTCTGTTCTGGTCTGTGACTGACTATGTATATTATGTGTTTTTATGCCACTGCACTTTAGCGCAGGAAGGGACCTGTACCCAGTTGTCAATCCATAGTTTAGGATGGATGGGCAAGTCGGCAGGGAGAGATGTTTTAGGGTCAGTTTAGGGCTCACTCTCCCTGTCCCCCCTGGTCCCTGACAGATATCTTTTCTATTACTGGCAGCCAGGACTGTCATTCCGAGACTGTGGAAGTCTACACACACCCTCAACATCTTATCCTGGCTACAAGAGATATCCAATTTACACAGAATGAAAGAATTGCGGGCGAAATAGATACATATCACATGGTTTGGCACCACTGGACACACTTCATGTTATCCAGAACATACGAGTACCTGCACCTCTCTAGGCTGGGTTCCCATTACGTTTTCCCCCATACGGGAGCGCATACGGCAGGGGAGAGCTAAAAACTTGCGCTCCCGTATACCTTTCTATGCGCTCCCGTATGTAATTCATTACAATGAGCCGACCACAGTGAAACATTCGGTCCGGTCGGCTCATTTTTGCCCCATATGCGCTTTTACAACCAGACCTAAAACCGTGGTCGACCACTGTTTTAGGTGCGGGGAAAAAGCGCATACGGGGCAAAAATTTGCCGACAGAACGTTTCACTGCGGTCGGCTCATTGTAATTAATTACATACGGGAGCACATAGAAAGGCATTGTCCAGCCCATTTTTGGAGTTTGGTGACATTATGTCCAATTAGCTTTTTTTCTTCCCTTTTTTGTTTAGTTCCAATACACACAAAGGGAATAAACATGTGTATAGCAAAACATGTGTTACTGCAATCCTTTTCTGTGAGAAATACTTCATTTTATTGAAAAATTTCAGGGGTGCCAACATTTATGGCCATGACTGTAAATGGACATTCTACCGACTGCATGGCTACTGCTGCGCTTAGGTCTCGGGGATAGCTAATTGGCCAAAACTGAAACGTGTAAAGGACCTTTAGAGAACAACCTGTCTGATCTCCTGCAGGTGGACATCTTGGATCTGTGTGGCCGATTCATACACATAGATAAAGATGTGAACATAATTGTTGGTACCCTCCCGTTAAAGACAGAAAAATCTATACATTTTTTGTCATTATTACTTTTTCAGTTTTTATAGTTTCAATGTATTTCAGGGGACATTGTGGGTTTTTCTGTCCTTAACGGGAGGGATCAACAATTTTGTCTGTATGTGAACAGAAAATAATTCTGCCCATTTAGACAATCGGGCCACTATAACACTTAACAATAGTAGTGGATCCACTGTACCTGTGTGGAAGATGACGTGGACCGTACTAGGGAGCGGAGTCTAAGGTGCCGCTGGTTTTCACCAGAGTCTGCCGCAAAGCAGGATGGACTTGCTGCGGCAGGCGACACCCAGGTTGCTACCCTTGGTACGACTCGTCCACACAGGTTGCTGAGATGTAACCTAGTACAGAAGGGATAAGGCAACTCGATGTCAGGATAGCAGAATGTCAGGGCAGGCGGCAGAGATGTGTGATCAGGAACATAGCTGGAGGGCAATAGGCAGGCGGCACAGGAGCAAGGTCAGGTCATGGAGAAGAGAGTCAGAATACGGCAGGGCAAACACAATAACGCTTTCCCTAAGGCTCTAGGCAAAAAAGATCCAGCAAGGAGTGGTGGGTGGTGCAGATACTTATAATAGAGGTACAGGTGCAAGTGATAATTAAGGGCGCACTGGCCCCTTAAATCGCATAACGCCGGCATGTGCACCCCGGCGATGAGCATGCAGAGAGGAGTTAGAGACAGCGTGGGGTAAGGAGACGCCCGGGACACGCATGTGGGCATGTCCCGCGCAGCGAGTCACAGAGCCGCCGGTGACAGGAGGAGGGGAGCGCTCACGGTCAAAATGAGTGATCGGAGCGCTGCCCGCAACAGCCACTTGGT
Organism: Hyla sarda; assembly: GCF_029499605.1. NCBI lineage: Eukaryota > Metazoa > Chordata > Amphibia > Anura > Hylidae > Hyla > Hyla sarda. The sequence goes on from NC_079191.1 coordinate 13,223,975, forward strand.
TTAGAATCAGGACACAATAGGTTTGTCAGTATTGAGGGAAGATTTATAATACACTTCTAAACTCGAGACCACAGACCGGTGCTCCTTGTGAATATATGCACAGAATAAATAAGTAAAACTTTATCGCAAAAATTGCAACTTGCCTATGAGACCAGCTACAATACAGGGTTCTCTAATGTAAGCAGGATTAGGAAATATTAGCATAAGAGCATGCTCAATGTAATAGATTCATTACCCATCATCCCCCAGGTAACAGGCACTTTGCTCTAATACCCTTATCCCCAAATACCATATTATGGATTATAGACACAAAGTCTTATCATGTCATATCCAATAACTGCAATATGGAGATGTCCTTCTGCTCCATTACATTGCTAATGTTCAATCAACGGAGGGAGAAATAAGATATTCTAAATAAATTACACTATAAAATGTGGAAGAAAGAATACGTGTTCCGTCATTCTATATGTCACACAAAGTGAAACCCATATAGAGAATCTAAGACTAGAAGCCCAAAAACATTTAAGGCACAATCTCATCTGTAGGAAGATCTTTCGACTCAACAGGACAGAAGATGTCAGGGGAAAGAAGGAATGGGCGTCCCCCCGCCATTTCATCACCCCCTTGTGCCACTTTATCAGCCCCCTTTGGCATTTCAGACATTTGTGGGACCTGCTGCATGTTCTGTGAACGCCAGCTTCTGCCCCCTCAAGACAAAAAAAACGCCCACTCGTGCAAGTTTTATACAGGGGCTCCCAATCCCATTGCAGTCCTCTAATACAAAGCATAAAGAGGAGGCTGGAGTCCCTGTTGCTTAGTGTTGCTATGGGGCCCTTGGAGAGAGGGGGCTCCATCCCATCCTGTTTGGTCCTATTCCTTTTTTTTTGTTATAAACTGCGTACAACTCCTCTCTCCAGAAAGCTGCACAGTCAATAAATTGAAGGGGTACTCTGCTGCTCAGCATTTGGAACAAACTGTTCCGAACGCTGGAGCCGGCGTTGGGAGCTTGTGACATCATAGCCCCGTCCCCTCGTGATGTCATACCCCACCCCCTCAATGCAAGTCTATGGGAGGGGGCGTGACTACCGTCAAGCCTCCTCCCATAGACTTGCATTGAGGGGGTGGGGCGTGACATCATGAGGGGCGGGGCTATGATGTCAGGAACGCCCAGCACTGGCTTCAGCGTTAGGAACAGTTTGTTCCAAACAATAAGCAGCGGAGTAGGCCTTTAATGCAGGGGGTATTGACCAATGGGTCATGGAAAGCAACAGGAAATAAACCCCAAACCTTTCTCTCCTATTATAAGGCCAAATAAAATATTTGCTATGGGGACCCCTTTCTTCTATGCATGTCACTGTATGGAGCTATTTTCCTCTAGAAACAAGGAGAGAAAGTATCCACAATGGCCCTCATTTACTTAGAAAGTCGGGTTTCTGGTTGTATTTGAACCCGACACATTAGTTTCCTCGCTTATTTACTATTTTGTCTCAGTCAATGTCGCAAGTAAAAAAAAAAAAATTGTGTCACACGCTCATATTTGTGTTGCATTTTTTTTTTTAAGTAAAAAAAAAAAAAAAATATATATATATATATATATATATATATATATATATACACAACCAAAGAATAAGTTGGCCAGCACTATTGATTCCAAACTATTGTAAAAACCTGGCTTACAGGTGCAGGCTGCTGGGCTGGACGGTCCACGCTATTTGGCGCCAAATTTGCAAGCTAAGTACCTCATAATTTCATATTTTCATTTATTGCACTACAGCTGTATAGCTTTTCATGTTTTATCTATATACTCATGTTTCATCTATATCTTTGTGCTAGCAGTGTGCTGCTGTATTCTCCTGTTGCTGTATATTTAGCCCAGCAGCCTGCACCTGTAAGCCAGGTTTTTACAATAGTTTGGAATCAATAGTGCTGGCCAACTTATTCTTTGGTTGTATTACACATACGGGGGAGGGGCTACCTCCATGTTGGCTCCTGCACCCCACCCACCTCTATTAGGTGTATATAAGGTGCCTTGGATGTTTTAGACCTTGCAATGCCTTCTGTACTGTTCACACAGAGGCATATTCATAGTGTAGGGTCCGTCCCAGAATGAGGTCACCTTACCGTGGTGGGACGGTCCACGCTATTTGCCACCAAATTTGCAAGCTAAGTACCTCATAATTTCATATTTTCATTTATTGCACTACAGATGTATAGCTTTTCATGTTCTATCTATATACTCATGTTTTATCTATATACTCATGTTTCATCTATATCTCTGTGCTAGCAGTGTGCTGCTGTATTCACCTGTTGCTATACATATATATATATTAGAAACAATCAAATAAAAAAGAAGCAGTCACTAAATTATGAGAAAAAAACACCACACCAAAAAATACAACATATCAGGCTTTCCATAGGTTAGATAGGGCTATTTGCAACAGGTCAGAGCTGTGGGTTAAAAAAAAAACACAATTTGGGTGCTTTACAATGATAAATATGTGTGAAAGGGCCTTCTTTGTCGGGACACGCCCCTTTTCCGGGTTCCAGCCTACATGAGTCGGATGACTCGGGAAGAACTGTCGCGCACTGGCGCATGATGTCTGCGCCATGTCGCAGAAAAAATGTGACAAAAAAACCGACAAAAATTGTTAGGTTGTGAATAGTAAATGAGGGCCAATATGTGCACCATAGAACAATTTTTTTGTGATGGATTCATATGGAATCTCACATAAGAAAATCAGGGCCCTGAAGATACGATGGGTCCCATAGGCGTCCATAGGAGCCCTATCACCGAACCATACAAGTATATACACAATGAGTAACTCCTGTACTATTCATCAGCCAAGAATAATCTTAGAAAAGTTCTGGAAACCAGCAACCGCACCATGTCTGACAAGCAATTGCTGCATAGGGCCAATGCCCTGCCACCCAAGACGTGCCAGTGTGACCTTATACGTAACTCCATCATTGGCATGTATCCTCCTATAGAACCTCTTGTGCATTTCATTTTGATAAAGATATTCTCAGTGCAGGATCCGATCCCTTGTTTGTTTTAGTCTGTATAAGGCAGTATCACACTTTATTCAGGTGACATTTAATATTTAAAAATTTCTCTCTGTAAATACAGCAGAGAAAAAGGGGTGTCATTTTTCGCGGTATAGGACCCACTTTTTCTTCCCCAAAACTTGGGGGGGGGGGGTTGGGAGTTGGTGCGTCTTATACGGCAAATACACATTAAAACCCTGTCCTATCGCGGTGGTCCCTGAGGCCATCAACGGCCGGGACCCGCGGCTAATACAGGACATCACCGATCATGGTGATCCCCTGTATTAACCTTTCAGACGCGGCGATAAAAGCTGACCGCCGCGTCTGAAGCGAAAGTGACACTAACCCGGCTGCTCAGTGGGGCTGTTCGGGACCGCCGCGGTGAAATCGCTGCGTCCAGAACAGCTTACAGGACACCGGGAGGGACCTTACCTGCCTCCTCAGTGTCTTCTCCGTGCCGGGATCCCCTGCATGGCCGGCGCTCTCCTTCGTCGTCATCACGTCGTCGCGCACGCCGTCCCGTCATCCAATAGGAGCGGTGTGCATAGCGACGTGATGGCGGCGACGGAGAGCGAGGATACCCGGCAGCAGAGACGTTCCGGAGCGACGGGGACACCCCGGGGACGCGACGACAGCGATGGAGGGCGACATCCAGGGCAGCGGTGACGGGTCCGGAGCGGCGGGGACACGTGAGTATTACCTCCTATACCAGTGGCCTTCAACCTGCGGACCTCCAGATGTTGCAAAATTACAACTCCCAGCATGCCCGGACAGCCAACGGCTGCAAATGACAGTGCCCATTTAATCGTGTTTTGCTTCCTAATATTATACACCCCTCTGTCAGCTACACTTCTAGTTTCTTTACACTTTTTGTTTCTTTTACTGTAATACTTCTGTAGTAAACCATAGCAGTTTCTTCTTCCTTTTTTACCTTTGCTAATTTGTTTCACGTACAGTTTAGATGGTCTTCTTATAGTGCCCCCTAGGGTCTCACACTCACTGTGTGGCTATGTTAAAGGGGTTATCCAGGCAAAACCTTTATATATATATATTGGCTCCGGAATGTTAAACAGATTTGTAAATTACTTCTATTAAAAAATCTTAATCCTTCCAATAGTTATTAGCTTCTGAAGTTTTCTGTCTAACTGCTCAATGATGATGTCACGTCCCGGGAGCTGTGCATGATGGGAGAATATCCCCATAGGAGCTGGACAGCTCCCGGGACATGAGTCATCAGAAAGCAGTTAAGACAGAAAACAGCAACTCAACTTCAGAAGCTAATAACTATTGGAAGGATTAAGATTTTTTAATAGAAGTAATTTACAAATCTGTTTAACTTTCCGGAGCCAGTTGATACATAAAAAAAAGTTTTGGCCCTGGAATACCCCTTTAACACATCGTAAAATGAATAGTTAAAAAGGAATAAAAAACGGCAGTACTTTTAATCTAATAATGTGCAGAATAAAAGTCAACTGGCTGTCAGTGCACATACATTTTAAAGGGGTACTCCGGCGCTAAGACATGTTATCCCCTATTCAAAGGATAGGGGATAAGATGCATGCTCGCGGGCGTCCCGCCGCTGGGGACCCCCGTGATCTTTCATGCAGCACCCCGTTACCATCAGCCCTCCAGAGCGTGTTCGCTCCGGGTCTGATGACTGCCGATCATGGTGCCGGAGTATTGTGATGTCACGGTTCCGCCCCTGTGTGACAACACGCTTCGCCCCCTCAATGCAATCCTATGGGAGGGGGCGTGACAGCTGTCAGGGGGTGGAGGGGCGGGATAAGATGTTTTAAAGCCGGAGTACCCCTTTAAATAAGCAGTTCTTTGGTTGTAGTATAGGATCCTCCATCTACACGGCCCCTGACATCTCCCCTCATCTACACGACCCTATCACATCTCCCCTCATCTACACGGCCCCTGACATCTCCCCTCATCTACACCACCCCTGACATCTCCCCTCATCTACACCACCCCTGACATCTCCCCTCATCTACACGACCTCTCACATCTCCCCTCATCTACACGACCCCTCACATCTCCCCTCATCTACACGACCCCTCACATCTCCCCTCATCTACACCACCCCTCACATCTCCCCTCATCTACACCACCCCTCACATCTCCCCTCATCTACACCACCCCTCACATCTCCCCTCATCTACACCACCCCTCACATCTCCCCTCATCTACACCACCCCTCACATCTCCCCTCATCTACACGACCCCTCACATCTCCCCTCATCTACACCACCCCTCATCTACACCACCCCTCACATCTCCCCTCATCTACACCACCCCTGACATCTCCCCTCATCTACACCGCCCCTCGCATCTCCCCTCATCTACACCACCCCTCGCATCTCCCCTCATCTACACCACCCCTCGCATCTCCCCTCATCTACACCACCCCTCGCATCTCCCCTAATCTACACCGACCCTCACTTCTTCCCTCATCTACACCACCCCTCGCATCTCCCCTCATCTACACCACCCCTCGCATCTCCCCTCATCTACACGACCCCTCGCATCTCCCCTCATCTACACGACCCCTCGCATATCCCCTCATCTACACGACCCCTGACATCTCCCCTCATCTACACGACCCCTGACATCTCCCCTCATCTACACCACCCCTGACATCTCCCCTCATCTACACCACCCCTGACATCTCCCCTCATCTACACGACCCCTGACATCTCCCCTCATCTACACGACCCCTGACATCTCCCCTCATCTACACGACCCCTGACATCTCCCCTCATCTACACCACCCCTGACATCTCCCCTCATCTACACCACCCCTGACATCTCCCCTCATCTACACCACCCCTGACATCTCCCCTCATCTACACGACCCCTGACATCTCCCCTCATCTACACCACCCCTGACATCTCCCCTCATCTACACGACCCCTGACATCTCCCCTCATCTACACGACCCCTGACATCTCCCCTCATCTACACGACCCCTGACATCTCCCCTCATCTACACCACCCCTGACATCTCCCCTCATCTACACGACCCCTCACATCTCCCCTCATCTACACCACCCCTCACATCTCCCCTCATCTACACGACCCCTCACATCTCCCCTCATCTACACGACCCCTCACATCTCCCCTCATCTACACGACCCCATCACATCTCCCCTCATCTACACGACCCCTGACATCTCCCCTCATCTACACGACCCCTGACATCTCCCCTCATCTACACGACCTCTCACATCTCCCCTCATCTACACGACCCCTCACATCTCCCCTCATCTACACGACCTCTCACATCTCCCCTCATCTACACGACCTCTCACATCTCCCCTCATCTACACGACCCCTCACATCTCCCCTCATCTACACCACCCCTCACATCTCCCCTCATCTACACCACCCCTCACATCTCCCCTCATCTACACGACCTCTCACATCTCCCCTCATCTACACGACCCCTCACATCTCCCCTCATCTACACCACCCCTCACATCTCCCCTCATCTACACGACCCATCACATCTCCCCTCATCTACACGACCCCTCACATCTCCCCTCATCTACACGACCCCTCACATCTCCCCTCATCTACACGACCCCTCACATCTCCCCTCATCTACACGACCTCTCACATCTCCCCTCATCTACATGACCCCTCACATCTCCCCTCATCTACACCACCCCTCACATCTCCCCTCATCTACACCACCCCTCACATCTCCCCTCATCTACACCGACCCTCACTTCTTCCCTCATCTACACCACCCCTCGCATCTCCCCTCATCTACACCACCCCTCGCATCTCCCCTCATCTACACGACCCCTCGCATATCCCCTCATCTACACCACCCCTCACATCTCCCCTCATCTACATGACCCCTCACATCTCCCCTCATCTACACGACCTCTCACATCTCCCCTCACCTTTTCTCCTCACATCTCCCCTCACCTTTTCTCCTCACATCTCCCCTCATCTACACGACCCCTCACATCTCCCCTCACCTTTTCTCCTCACATCTCCCCTCTCTTTTTCTCCTCACATCTCCCCTCACCTTTTCTCCTCACATCTCCCCTCATCTACACGACCCCTCACATCTCCCCTCACCTTTTCTCCTCACATCTCCCCTCTCTTTTTCTCCTCACATCTCCCCTCACCTTTTCTCCTCACATCTCCCCTCACCTTTTCCACTCACCTTTTCTCCTCACATCTCCCCTCACCTTTTCTCCTCACATCTCCCCTCACCTTTTCTCCTCACATCTCCCCTCACCTTTTCCACTCACCTTTTCTCCTCACATCTCCCCTCACCTTTTCTCCTCACATCTCCCCTCACCTTTTCTCCTCACATCTCCCCTCACCTTTTCTCCTCACATCTCCCCTCACCTTTTCTCCTCACATCTCCCCTCACCTTTTCTCCTCACATCTCCCCTCACCTTTTCCCCTCACCTTTTCTCCTCACATCTCCCCTCACCTTTTCTCCTCACATCTCCCCTCACCTTTTCTCCTCACATCTCCCCTCACCTTTTCTCCTCACATCTCCCCTCACCTTTTCTCCTCACATCTCCCCTCACCTTTTCTCCTCACATCTCCCCTCACCTTTTCCCCTCACATTTTCTCCTCACATCTCCCCTCACCTTTTCCCCTCACCTTTTCTCCTCACATCTCCCCTCACCTTTTCTCCTCACATCTCCCCTCACCTTTTCTCCTCACATCTCCCCTCACCTTTTCTCCTCACATCTCCCCTCACCTTTTCTCCTCACATCTCCCCTCTCTTTTTCTCCTCACATCTCCACTCACCTTTTCTCCTCACATCTCCCCTCACCTTTTCTCCTCACATCTCCCCTCACCTTTTCTCCTCACATCTCCCCTCACCTTTTCTCCTCACATCTCCCCTCACCTTTTATCCTCACATCTCCCCTCACCTTTTCTCCTCACATCTCCCCTCACCTTTTCTCCTCACATTTCCCCTCACATCTCCCCTCACCTTTTCTCTTCACATCTCCCCTCACCCTTTCTCTTCACATCTCCCCTCACCCTTTCTCCTCACATCTCCCCTCACCTTTTCTCCTCACATCTCCCCTCACCTTTTCTCCTCACATCTCCCCTCACCTTTTCTCCTCACATCTCCCCTCACCTTTTCTCCTCACATCTCCCCTCACCTTTTCTCCTCACATTCCCTTCTCAAAGTGTTGTCTCATGACCATTCACACTTCATCCTTCCCGCCTTAAACTGTCACATGACCACTGTGTGACGTCACCCGCTATCCCGTGAGTTCTGACCACCTGACTCCCCCCGGTGACAGGTGCGGACCCCCGGGCAGTGGCGTCACTCACCCGGGCAGACCGAGTGTCTCTTCCAGTCTCCTGAATGCGGCCTGCGGGCCGGGGGTGAGCAGCACT